>NW_027426538.1:0-2455 GCF_003597395.2 Chelonoidis abingdonii
CTGATGTATTTATAGAGAGCAATCATATCTCCCTTCAGCCGTCATTTGACTCTTTGAGTCTCCTTTCATAAGACAGGTTTTCCATTCCTCTAATCATCCTAGTAGCCCCTCTCTGCACCTGTTCCAAATTAAATTTATTTTTCTGAAACATGAAAGACCAGAATTGCACACAGTATTACAGATGAGGTTTCACCAGTGCCTTATATAAAGGTACTAATACTTCCCTATCTCTTAATACCTTGCTTGATCTATCGTAAGATCGCGTTAGCCTTTTTCATGCCTGTATCACATTGGTGGCTCATAGTTGTCCTGTGATACACCCAGGTCTTTTTTTCTCCGCCGTCGCTTTCAACTGGTAAGTCCCCAGTTTATGGCAAAAATTCTTGTTGTTAGTCCCTAAGTGCATGATGTTGCACTTTGCACTGTTAAATTTCATCCTGTTTCTATTACTGCAGTTATCAAGGTCATCCAGATCTTCTTGTATGGTACAATATTCCAGTCCTCCTCCATATTGGCAATACCTCCTGACTTTGTGTCATTTGCAAATTTTATTAGCACACTCCCCGTTTAATTTTACAAAGGTCAATAATAAAAATATTAAATAAGATTGGTCCCAAAACCACTCCCTGAGGAATCCACTAGTAACGTATCTCCAGCCTGACAGTTAACCTTTTAGTATGACCTGTTGCAGTCTCCCTTTTAACCAGTTCCTTATCCACCTTTCAATTTTCATATTAATCCCCATCTTCTCCCATTTAACTAATAATTTCTCATATGGAACTGTATCAAATGCCTTACTGAAATCCGGGTAGGTTAGATCTACTGCATTTCCTTTGTCTAAATAATCAGTTATCTCCTCAAAGAAAAAGAACAGTTTGGTCTGGCATGATCTACCTTTTATAAAACCATGTTGTATTTTATCCTGAGCCTCACCATCTACACTGCTGTTTTTAGCTCCATAGCATAAATCCTGTGGGCCTGAGTCAGTTGACGTAGGCTCTGAGACTTGCTGCTGTGGGTGTTTTTTTTTTCAGGGTAGAACATACCCTAAGGTTCTTTCTAATTCAGGTGCTGGAGAACTTGTCTGTTCTTCTGGGCACATGGGGGAATTGCAGGAAGGCAGGGAGGACTATCAGCGCTTGAGTTCTCTCTGAAAAGTGGGTGAGTAACTGGACCGAGTGAAAGCAGAACCCAGGCTCTAAGACATAGGTAGCTTGGGTTGAAAGCACCATTTAACTCAGGTGAGAGGTTTTGGTGTGCAGATAGGAGGGGATTGGAGCAACACCTGAGTACTGCTGAGTTAGCTTGGACTTTTAAAGACATACTCTTACACCGGGAATGTCCACCTACCTGGTATTGCATGCCCCCTCTCTCTCTCTTCCTTAAATCCCACCATGAAAAACACTTCTTCCATTAGGCTTATTAGTATTAAGTATTTTAAAAGTGCTAAGCCGAAAAACTTTAAAACAAAACATACTGCTATAAACTGATGTGTGTCTACTTCCTGGTCATGTAGTGTTTTGTATTTAATTGTTGTCTAGATTTGACATATTCATTTCTTTGGGACAGCATCAGTGTCCTCAAAGAAGGAATGAAAAGAGATGCTGTTGGTTGTTTCTGGGCAGTTGTTTTCTCTGTGCTTATTTTGTTCCTCTGGAATTTCATGGGAGCTGACTGTCTTTTTGACTGTATTGTCAAGAATTCTATAGGCAACAATTTACCATGCCTAGAAATGGCAGATTCTGAACTTTAGAGGAACTTCTGTTTGAGCTGGACATGATATGTTTTGAATTTTTTAATTCCTCTTTATTTCTTCGACCTTTTGGCATTTTTTTGTGGGACAAGTGGGGAAGAAAAGGATGAATATGAAGAAGAGGAATTTGTACAGTAGAAAGCACAAGACCAAGAATTTTGATGGCTAATTCTTCTTTAGCAATTAATGTTAAATCTGCTTCACTAGCAAGATCAGACAATTCTCTGGTCAATAAGGTCCCCCAGGAAGTTTTGAAGAGAGGCATCGGTGAGTATGGTGTCCCTGTTTGACTATTTCTAGCGATGCACCATTTTATTACCCATTTTTGAAATCACTGCAAAAGAAACTACTCCATTAGACCCTTGACAGGGACTTCTTACCATATCCAGGTGATAGAATGCTGAATCTCTGACCACAGAATCACAGAAACAGAGTTTTCTGGCAGGACCCTGGACACTGTTAAGCCTTTTCCTTTATACCCTCTCCAGAGGTCATGACTAACAACTCTGTACTATCGTGTTGCCACACAGTGAAGAGACCTACAAGTAGCTGCTTTTTCCAGACATGATATGAAGAAGAAATGAAGTTCATTAGTTCTGGTTGGTAATGCTGAAAAACACTTTCTAAAGTTAAAATTGCAGACTTTTGGTCCATAATATGCACTGGCATCTGTTTGGAATGTGATTTTTTTTTTTTTTTTTT
>NW_027426539.1:0-1075 GCF_003597395.2 Chelonoidis abingdonii
AACACCATGGACCCCAAACCCCATTTCCAGGGGCCCCTATCCCCCGGGGCCCCAAATCCCCATATCCATGGGCAGCTAACACCAGCGGCCCGAAAACCCCATTTCAAGGGGCCCCTAATACCAGGGGCCCTAAAACCCCATTTCCAGGGGCCCCTAACCCTGTGGGCCCCAACCTATATATCCAGGGGCAACCAACACCAAGGGCCCCCAAACCCCATTTCCAGGGGCCCCTAACCCCAAGTTCCCAAACCTCCATTTCTAGGTGCTCCTAACCACAGGGTCCCCAGACCCCCATATACAGTGGCCCCAAAACCCTATTTCCAGAGGGCCCAAAACTCCATTTCCATGGGCCCCAAACACCTCGGGCTGCAAAACCCCATTTCAAGGGGCCCCAAAGCCCCATTACCATGGGCCCATAACCCCTGGGGCCCCAAAATCCCATTTCCAGGGGCCCCTCACCCTAGGAGCCCCAAAACCCCATTTCTAGGTGCCGCTAACACCAGGGGCCCCAAAACCCCATATCAAGGGGCCCCAATCCCTTGGGGCCCTCAATCCACATATCCAGGGGCACCTAACACCAGGGGCCCCAAAACCCCATTTCCAGGGGCCCCTAATACCAGTGGCCCCAAACCCGCAAATCCAGGGGCCCCATAACCCCATTTCCATGGGCTCCTAACATCAGGGGCCCCAAAACCCCATTTCCAGGGTCCCTCAAACCCCATTTCCAGGGTCTCCTATCCCCTTTGCCCCCAAAACCCTATTTCCAGGGGCCCCAAAACACCATTTCCAGGGGTCCCTACAACCAATGGCCCCAAAACCCCATTTCCAGGGGACTCTAAACCTTGGGGCCCGAAACACCATTTCTAGGGAGACCTAACCCCAGGGGCCCGAAACCCCCATATGCAATGGCCCCAAACACCAGGGGACCCAAATCGCCACATCCAGGGGACCCTAACCCTGGGGGCCCCAAAACCCCATTTCCAGAAGCCCCAAACCCCAGGGGCCACAAATCCCTATATCTAGCAGCGCCTGACCCCAGGAGCCCCAAATCCCCATTTCCAGGGGCATCAAACCC
>NW_027426540.1:0-2513 GCF_003597395.2 Chelonoidis abingdonii
AATGCACCTAATAATGTGCAGCACCTGGCACAGTGGGGACCTGGCCATGACTGGGGCCCCCAGGTGTTACCGTAATGCACCTAATAATGTGCAGCGCCTGGCACAGTAGGAGGGGTAAGGGCAGCAACATGCAGGGAAAGGTGAATAAAACCACTGCAGCTTTGCCAGGTGGAACATTCTCTCGCAGTGTCGCCTTGGGGATGAGTCAAGGTTCCAAATTTCCTCTTGACTCTCTGAGATTTCAAGGGACAGGGTGATTTCTACCCTCTCCCCCAGCTGAATTCCCCATCGCAAGTCACCAGCACGACCCGACAGGGCTCTGCTCAATCCCCGAGGTGGAATTACTCTGGCAAGCGTTGGGCTGTGTCTGCTCTTGACCATAACCACAAAGGGCTGAGCCCCAGAGCCCTTATCCAGCCGGTGGCATTGGAGCGTTTCCCTGGCTAAGGGCTGTGTGAAATCTGCAGGCCCAACCCTACAGCCTCAAGTTACAAGGTGCCCTGTATAGAGACTCTTCTCCTGCGGGGGGGCGGGGGCAGGGTTTGCTCCACGGCAGAAAAATGAGGGGTTCATCCCCCTCACCCTGCCTGGATCCCTAGATCCCACGTGGATTAGGCCATCGGAAGACTGTAGCTGACTTGATGCAGCATATAAGTTCTGACAAGGGGGGAACAGCCCAGGTACCAATGGGCTCTATCCTGGTGGAGAAAGGCAGCACATGACACACTCGAGTTAGAAACAAGGCACGGATGTTTGGCAGGCTGGGTGAATAACCCTGGGCATAGCCTGCCAAGGGAAGGGGGCCTTCAAACCCAGCCGGGAGGCCTTAGGGGAAGACGCTTCATCCAGACAGTTGTTACTGGGTGCGGGGCAGGGGGAAATGGATGAACTTTAAGGGCCTATGATATACAGGAGTTCGGACTTGATGAGCTAATCATCCCTTCAGGCCTTAAACTCCATGAGTCTCCGCGAGGCACTGCATGCTCAGGCTCGGCCAGACAGGTCTGTGCTGGATCTTTGGCTCCTAGGGCTCTGCTCCAGGCCCCTGACAGCCAACAAAAGGATACCTCAACAGGCATCTGCCCCTGAGATGCCCTGCTGCAGGGTTGGGGCACCTCAGGAAAGTCAATGCGGTCTCTGGAGCAGTCTCCAGGGAGCCGGTGGGGAGTGATTTTTGCCCAGAGTGGCACCTCCTGCTGGCTGTCTTGGGGATTAGCGTGGCAAGTTGGTAGCCCCATTTGTGATGTGCCTTACCTGCCAGCACGTCTGCTCTTGGATCCATGTCGCACCAAGGACCGGGGTATCCTCTGAGTCACTATCTGTGCTCCCCTGGGGGCCTGGCAGTCAGGTGTCCAGACTCTTCCCCAGTGGTCAGTGGGGCGGCTCAAACCCTGAAGGTAAGGGTGCTGGGGGACCCAGTGGGGCAAGTGAAAGATAAACTAGCCATTGCAAAGAGCAGAGGGACGCCTCGCATACCAGAGGGAAACGTTTAGCGATGATATGCAGGGCCCGGCAAACGTGTGTCTCCTGTTGAAGGAGGCAGAAAGAGGAAGGGATGAGCTACAGATACAGCTTAGGCAGCTGCAGGGTAGGTGACACCCAACCCCCCGAGGGATGCAGTCTTGAGCAGGACGGTGTGTGATGGGGTGTCTACCCCACACACATGTAAAAGGGGTTAATCCTGCATGTGAGCAGTGGAGTTGGGTCCTCCAATCAGCCTAGAGAGGCTGTGTTGGGTGCAGGCAATCAGGGAAGGGCTGCAGGGACCAGCCAATCAGAGCCCAGCAGGCTCACATAAAAGAAACCCCTGGGCCAGAGTTGGTCAGTGGCTGCTGGGAGCTTGAGGAGTCAGCACTGTGTCTCTAGCAGGCAGAGAGCCCTGCAGTGCCATGGACAGAGCAGTCCTGGCAGGGACCAGGGGAGCGAGAGGCAACTCCCAGCTGGCTGCTAGGACTGTGGCCTTGAGGAAAGAAGCTGAGGTTGCCCAGGAAAACGTGGTCCAGGAAAACGTGCTGAGCAGTTGGTTGGGATGCAGCTGTGGCTGCCATCTACAGGGTCCCTGGGCTGGGACCAGGAGTAGTGGGTGGGCCTGAGTCTCTCCTCTGCCTCACAGGGGAAGCAGCTGAATTGTTAGATTGGGATACACCTCTACCCTGATATAACGCGGTCCTCGGGAGCCAAAAAATCTCACTGTGTTATAGGTGAGACCGCGTTACCCTGGGGTAGGGAGAGGAACTGCTTTTACCACTCCCTGCCCCAGCTTCTCCTCCTCCCCCAGGCTTGCCAAGCCAATCAGCTGTTTGGCCCTGCAAGCCTGGAGTGGGCGGGGGGGAGCGGAGCGGCAGCGGCATGCTCAGAGGAGGAGATGAAGATGAGCTGGAGCGGGGAGCGGTTTCTCTGTGTTCCATCCCCCCATTACTTGCTGCGCCCCCCCGCCAAGCTCACCTCTACTCCATCTCCTTCCACGAGCGCGCCGCAGCCCTGCTTCTCTCCGGCCCCCCCCTCCCCCCGGC
>NW_027426541.1:0-1823 GCF_003597395.2 Chelonoidis abingdonii
AAAAAAAAAAAAAAAAAAAAAAGCCCCTTTCCTTGCTCCAAAATGCTGTGTCACTAGCTCCAAGTGTCAAAAGTATTTTATTCTTAGCCTTCTGTTTCGATCAGTTAATTCCCACCAGGACTGAGGCAAAAATTGTCTGTGGGACACGCTGTTCTTTCTTCTTATACACTTAATGTTGCTGTGCTATTTTGGGCAACCATTTAAATAAAAGCCAATTTGACTAAAGACCAAATATATTCCACCAAATGACTGCAAAAGGGCAGAGCTTGGGAGAAAGAAACAAGAAAATGCAAGGCATTCATTTTTCCTTTGTACTTTTTAATAGAAGAAATCATCTTGCTGCTTAAAGTGACACATTAAAAGATGTATGTATCGTGGCTTTTAAAAACACAATTAGATAACACCTTGTCAAATACTTATATTCTTTGTTGACAGCCTTGAGTACAATCACAATAACAGCACAGCTATTTCAGCATGTTTCTTATTCAGTTGCCATTGGCAGAGTCAGCCATTTTATAAAAATGTTACTGTTTATCACTTTAATCATCAATCTACATCTAGTCAAAACAATAAGTCAGAAGGAGTAGTAAATTATACTTGTGGAGCCCTGATGAGTTTTCAACTGTTTTGCTGAAATTAACTGAAATAATTATCTATTTTTCTAAAGGTGCTAGAAAAGTTCTGTATTAAAAAGTTCTGTATATTCTGGATCAACAAGGGCTTGGCTTTTGCCAGATCAATGAAAACTTTTTAGTAGGCTCAGGAAAATTAAAAGTGCAGTCTGATTTTCTGGGGACGAAAGTAAATAACATACTTTCTGTTGTTTTCCCAGCACAAAAATGCCCAAATGAAAGAGTGATCTTAAATTACATAACTCATTTTCCCTTCACACCTGATTCTAGCTTTCTTGATGATACTGTTTCAGTCTGAAGCTCTTTCTTTTACAATGCAGAGTGCAGATGTATTCTGAAGATCTCCCTGCATGCTTGAAAGTTATACAGGGAAATATTTTCATTTGTCTTCAATCCTTTGAATGAACTGAGATATGCAGTATAGTGGGCACCTCAGTGAAAGTATACTATAATCAACTAAGGTAACACTACTTATCATGCAGTTGTATTGATTATAATATTTGTGTTAATAGTTAATAGTAACAAATACTTATCTTGCATATTGAACATTTCATACCTAGACTCAAAGTGCTTTGAAAATTAAATATCATTATCTTCATTTTTAGATGGGAAAACTGAGGCACAGACAGGTCACAGGATACACAGTGGGAGAACCAATAATAGAATGTAGGTCTTTTGATTTATAGACCAGTGGTTTATCTGCTGGAACTTAACAGTAAATATAGGACTGTACTGGGAGTGATGTGGCACAATCTGATCCCACTGAAAGCACCAGACTAGTTCTTGAGAAGGCTCCACTGTATGTTCCCATCATGGCTGACCAGTAATAGTGCAAGCCCTGAGCAAATCTTGGGTAAAATCCTGGTCCCGTTTAAGTCAATGACAAGATGTGGGATTTCACCACAAGTGTTTAAGAATGGGGATGGCATGGGAAGGCAAGGATACTTGGATCTTCTTCTCCCAGTCCTTGTGCAGCTTTGCTGGGGGCAGGTGCAGTCTGGCCCTATTTCTTACGTATTTTGTATTGTATCTAATTTATCCTAAACTCACACACTGTATAAGAACATAAGAACGGCCATACTGGGTCAGACCAAAGGTCCATCTAGCTGAGCATCTTCTGACAGTGGCCAATGCCAGGTGCTCCAGAAGAAATGAACAGAACAGGTAATCATGAAGTGATCCATCCCCTGT
>NW_027426542.1:0-1651 GCF_003597395.2 Chelonoidis abingdonii
AATAGGCACCCGCCCCCCTCCCCAGCAGGTCCTGTCCGGGCAGGTTCCCTGGGCCTCTGCACAGTGCTTAATAGGCTGCTGTGTAGCCATGCAGCTTACAGGGAACTCAGGCCATAGCCCCGCCCCCTCCACACACACACACACACTTCTTGAAAGTGGATGGGCCTGGCCAGAGCAGACGCTGCCCCCTTACCCTCCTCTGCCGCCTGAGGCCCCACTCCCCAGCCAGGCCAGCATGGAGCCCTGACAGTTGTGGGAGCCACACAGAGCCTCCACTTGCCCTAGGCTAGGCATCTGGGGGGCAGAGACACAGGTCAGGGGCTGCTCTGGGTGGGTCCCCACACCGCGGGCAGGTGGATCATCTGCTGCAGCTTTCACAGCTGCCTGTGTGGCTCCTATGGCTGGGCTGCAGCTCTGAGGCCCCGCTAGGGTTGCCAAATTTCTAATAGCACAAAACCAAGCACCCTTGGCCTGCCCCCTGCCCTGCCCCACACCTTCGCCGAGTCCCTGCCCTCACTCACTCTATCCCCCATCCCCGTCGCTGACTCTCCCCCACCCTCACTCACTCGTTCATTTTCACCAGGCTGCCTCAGGGAATTGGGGTGCAGGAGAGGGTGAGGGCTCCGGCTGCGGGTGCAGGCTCTGGGGTGGGGACAGGAAAGAGGGGTTTGGGTGCAGGAGGGGGCTCAGGCCTGGGGCAAGAGGTTGAGGTGTCAGAGGGGATGTGGGCTTCATGAGGGAATTTGGGTGCAGGAAGGGGATCAAGGCTGGGGCAAGCAGTTGGGGTGTGGGCTCCAGGCAGCATTTACCTCGGGGGGCTCCCCGGAAGTGGCAACATGTTCCTCCCACTCCTAGGCAGAGCCGCGGCCAGGCAGCTCTGTGCAGTGTGCACTCATTGCCTTTGCCAGCAGGCACCGCCCCCACAGTTCCCATTGGCCATGGTTCCTGGCCAATGGGAGCTGCAGAGCTGGTGCTTGGGGTGTGGACAGCATGCAGAACCCCCATGGCCGTCCGCCCACCTAGGAGCTGAGGGATATGTCACCACTTCCAGGGAGCTACGCGGAGCTGGGTAAGGAGCCTGCCAGCCCTGCCAATCACACTTTTAACAGCCCAGTCAGCAGTGCTGACAAGAGCCACCAGGATCCCTTTTTGACCGCGTGTTCTGGTAAAAAAACAGACACCTGGCAACCCTAGGACTGCCCAGAGCCGGGTCAGGGAGAGCCGTGCAGGCAGCTGTGATGAGCCTGGTCTCCCCCCACCCCATGCTGGGCGGGAGACCTCGGGGGCAGGGACATGGGCAGGGGGCTGTTATCAGCCCCACCCCACACAGGTTGGGATGTGGGGGGACAGGCTCTACTTTTGGCTTGGCTGGGGGTGGAGTCTCTGGGGGCAGGGGGGGCAGGCCCATGAGGGGAAGGGGAGGGGCCTCAGGGGCAGGGGCCCCCGGCCTTTCCACTTTTGGGAAGGCTCCGACACCCTTACCGATGATCCTGTCCTGCCTGGGGTATCCGGCACCATATCCCTCCTCCCAGCTCCAGTGCAGGATGTTCCCTCCATGCAGCCCATCCTCAGCTGATCTGCACTGGGATACAGTGAGTCTCCTCCTCCCACACAGACATGCAGGGCTAGGCTGGGCTGCACTGGGACACAG
>NW_027426543.1:0-1365 GCF_003597395.2 Chelonoidis abingdonii
ACTTTGTGATTATCTAGTTTCCCATGTGGAACTTGTTATCCCAGAAATGATACCACTACTTTGTGATTATCTAGTTTCCCATGTGGAACTTGTTAATCAGTTTTACTTTTCTCTCAGAATGGTTGGATTCCCTGGAATAGTGCTTCACTCTGGTCTGAGAATTCTCTAAGATTTTCAGTTTTGACTGCAGTTAGGCAAATTTCTATTAGTTAAACTAAAAAGAAGATACAGAGATGAGATTTTAATATCTGGCTACTTAAGACCCAAATGATTCACAAGACAGGCATGGTGACAAATCCTTGGAAAGGGTCTAGTAAAGAGTGTCCTGGAAAGAGCACAGCCAATGAACAAGACTAGTTGCTGACTTCACATTGTGAAGAGGCAGCCTTGAAAGACAAATTGAAATGTGCTTTAGGAAGGAAGTACTGTCAGTAAGCTCTGTGAGGGACTGAGGCATATGGGGTGGGTACGTGCTCTGAAGTACAGTCTTCAGTGGTGCTTGAGACGATCAGAGAGGACAGAAAAATGTATGAGATCATGCTTACAACTTGGTCTCTCTGACACATCGTCCAGTAGCAGAACATTCAAACCCTCTGCTCTGCTGTCATTAATCACAGGTTCTTTCTATCACTAACTTCAGTTAGGGAGATGGACTCGATGACACGAATTAAGGTCATTGAAAAAAGAACAGGAGTACTTGTCGCACCTTAGAGAGTAACAAATTTATTTCAGCATAAGCTTTCGTGGGCTACAGCTCACTTCTTTGGATGCATAGAGTGGAACACACAGACAGAAGATATTTATACATACAGAGAACATGAAAAGGTGGAAGTACCCATACCAACTGTAAGAGTCCAATCACATAAATTTGTTAGTCTTTAAGGTGCCACAAGTACTCCTGTTCTTTTTGCGGATACAGACTGACGCAGCTGCTACTCTGAAATAAGGTCATTGAGTCCACTTCCTTGCAAATGCGAGATCACCTGTCCCCTATAGAGCAGTATTTTCTAGAGTCCGGGCCAGTCTAGTTTTTAAATTTCTGTTTAAAGTGGCATCTGATCTCAACATATCAGTTGCTGCACTTGTTGCTATGTGTGCTAAATGGATAAGAGAACAATCCCATTTGAAATTCCTGCACCCTAAGTCTGCTGAATATGGATTGACCCAGACCTCCTATATTATTTACCTAGTAGTTGCTATAGGGAATTCCCATTATCTGCTACAGTAGATTGATTTAAATGCCACTCTCTAGAAGTTCTTATATTTGTAGTATCAGAGGGGTAGCCGTGTTAGTCTGGATCTGTAAAAGCAGCAAAGAGTCCTGTGGCACCTTATAGACTAACAGACGTATTAGAGCATGAGCTT
>NW_027426544.1:0-1414 GCF_003597395.2 Chelonoidis abingdonii
TTCTCAATAGGAGATTTTCTAGTGAGGGAAGGTTTGTATATTTGAGGAAGACCTTTCAAAAATGAAGTGTTCTCCCATCTATTCGTTAATGATTTCTATCAGAGTGGTAGCATGATAGTCTGTATCAGCAAAAACAACGAGGAGTACTTGTGGCACCTTAGAGACTAACAAATTTATTTGGGCATAAGCTTTCGTGAGCTAAAACCCACTTCATCGGATGCATGGAGTGGAAAATACAGTAGAAAGATACATATACACACAGTACATGAAAAGATGGATCTTCCTACTGTATTTTCCACTCCATGCATCCGATGAAATGGGTTTTAGCTCACGAAAGCTTGTGCCCAAATACATTTGTTAGTCTCTAAGGTTCCACAAGTACTCCGCTTTTTTTTTTATTTATATTAAATGACTTCTAGTATCTTTACTGGCATTAAAGTAAAACTAACTGGCTGGTAGTGGAGTCAGCTCTTATATTCTATCTGAAAACTGTAGTATTTTTTCCAGTCCTCAGGTAACCCTCCTATTCCTTGATGTACTGCAAAGTTTAGACAAGTAACTTCTGTTTCCTTTGTTTCTTTCAGGACCAGCAAGTTCAAAAAATAATTGATTTAAAGAGATGTCTAGTTTAGTATCTTTTTTTCTGTTTGCTTACACTGAATGTTTGAGATGAAAGTGAAACAATTCCATACTACACTTGGCCAAAGCTAACCCTAAGCATACGCCTAGGGTGTGGTCACATGGTTCACCAGTGCCAGTTAAAGCAAATTTGGGCCCCACTACCAAGGTGATGTGGTGTGTTTTGTCATTCCCCCCCTGCCCTGCAATCCCACTGCTTGCTGCGAGACTCATACTCTAAATTCATGACATTAGAGAACGAGCAGTAGATGTCAAACTGGCATTTAAGACTGTCACTGGTGGGGTGGAACTGGGTGCATATGTATTTGGTAGGATTGTCTGACATGACCTATACCTGCCCACAGCTTTTGATAGCTGATGGTCTGTGTGACTTTCCATCCTCACCTTGAAAGATTATCTCCAATGGCCAACGCTTCTCTGCTTTTCCAGTGATCAGCATTCTTACCTGTCGGTCATCACCGACCACCACCACTAGCTGTCAAAACCCCATGTGGCACCCTAGCAAGTAGCACCCCGAGTCTTTCCCACCTGACACAAACATCCTATCACTCCCTACTGTACCTCCAACACATCCAGCTGCCATACCTTCATCACCTCCCCAAAAATGTGCTGCCAGTGATCTGCATGCTGTGCTTTGCGCAAGGCTTCACAAAAGTGGTTGTACAGCACTGTACTATGGGGGATCTCTTCCTGACATCAGGTGGATAGAAAGCTGGCTAGATCGTCGGGCTCAACAGGTAGTGATCAATAGCTCCATGTCTAGTTGGCAGCCGGT
>NW_027426545.1:0-1109 GCF_003597395.2 Chelonoidis abingdonii
TCACTCATTCCCAGCTTCTGGCTACCAGGCTAGGGACACCATCCCTGCCCATCCTGGCTAATAGCCATTGATGGACCAATTCTCCAGGAATTTATATAGTTCCCAGTATTGGTAGGGGGAAGATTTTCCTACAGTTCACTGATGGCTGTAATCTGACTGGTGAGTCTATGTGCCTGACACGAGAGAGTCCGTGACCTTTCAGGTAGGTCGCTGAAGGAGAAGTTAAGGCTGGACTCTGAGGGTATATCCATACAGCAAAGAAAAACCTGCAGCTGACCTGTGCCAGCTGACTTGGGCTCACAGGGCTCGGGCTGCAGCATAGCTGCCAAATCCATTGGTGCTCCAGGGCTGGAGCACTTACAGGGAAAAAAGAGTGGGTGCTCAATACCCACCAGCGGCCCCATTGATCAGCTCCACCTCCTCACACAGCGCCTCTCATATGCCAGTGATCATCTGTTCAGTGGCGTGCACGATGCGCTGGGGTGGGGAGGGGGAGAAGCGGGGGCAGGAAGAGGCGGAACGAGGCTGGGGCACACTCGGGGGAGGGTGTGGAATGGGGCAGGGCCTTGGGGGAAGCTGGGAAGTGAGGGTGGGTGTGTGGGGCAGAGCGGGGGTCGAGCACCTCCAGGGAAAACAGAAAGTCGGTGCTTCTGGGCTGCAGGGCTGTTTCATTGCTATGTGGACTTCAGGATTCAGGGTGGAGCCTGAGCTCTGGGACCCTTCACTTCTCAGGGTCCTAGACCCCCACAGCCTGAGCCTGGCAAACCTGAGTCAGCTGGCACGGGCCAGCCATGGGTGTCTAGTTACTGTGTAGACAGACCTGGATGACACTGAGAGTGAGAAAGGCTGGGGGAAGAAAACAAACAAAAAAGAATGAAACAAAAGAGAACTCAACAGACAGTTTAACCCTCTAATACAGGGGTAGGCAACTTATGGCACGCGTGCCGAAGGCGGTACGTAGCTGATTTTCAGTGGCACTCACACTGCCCGGGTCCTGGCCCCTGGTCTGGGGGGCTCGGCATTTTAATTTTATTTTAAATGAATCTTCTTAAACATTTTTAAAACCTTATTTACTTTACCTACAACAATTGTTTAGTTGTATATTATAG
>NW_027426546.1:0-7362 GCF_003597395.2 Chelonoidis abingdonii
TTGTAAAGGGAAATCATGGCTCATCAATCTACTAGAATTCTTTGAGGGGGTCAACAAGTGTGTGAACAAGGAGGATCCAGTGGATATAGTGTACTTAGATTTTGAGAAAGCCTTTCACCAGGTCCCTCACCAAAGGCTCTTAAGCGAAGTAAGCTGTCATGGGATAAGAGAGAAGGTCCTCTCATGGATCGATAAAACCGGTTAAAAGATAGGAAACAAAGGGTAGGAATAAATCCTCTGTTTTCAGAATGAAGAGAGGTAAACAGTGGTGTCCCCCAGGGATCTGTACTGGCAGACTGCGAAGAGCTACTAAAGGATCTCTCAAAACTGAGTGACTGGGCAACAAAATGGCAGATTAAGTTCAGTGTTGATAAATGCAAAATAATGCACATTGGAAAATATAATCTCAACTATACATATAAAATGATGGGGTCTAAATTAGCTGTTACCTCACAAGAAAGAGATCTTGAAGTCATGGACAGCTCTCTGAAAACATTCACTCAATGTGCAGTGGCAGTTAAAAAATGCTAACAGAATGTGAGGAACCATTAAGAAAGAGATAGATAATAAGACAAAAAATATCATAACGCCACTATATAAATTCATGGTACGCCCACACCTTGAATACTGCATGCAGTTCTGGTTGCCTATCTCAAATATATATAAGAATTGTAAAAGATACAGAGAAGGGAAACAAAAACAATTAGGGGTATGAAGCAGCTTCCATATGAAAGAGATCAAAAAAACTTGGACACTGTTCAGCTTGGAACAGAGAGGACTAAGGGGGGAATATATTAGAGATCTATAACATCATGAATGGTGTGGAGACAGTGAATAGGGAAGTGTTATTTACCCCTTCACATGACACAAGAACCTGAGACCTGAGACAAAGTCACCTGATGAAATTAATAGGCATCAGGTTTAAAACAAACAAAAGAAATACATTGTCAACCTGTGGAACTCATTGCCAAGGGATGTCATAAAGGCCAAAACTATAACTGGATTAAAAAAACAATTAGATAAGTTAATATAGGATAGGTCCATCAATGGCTATTAACCAAGGTGGTTAAGCCTCTGATTGCCAGATGCTGGGACTGGATGTCAGGGAATGGCTCACTTGATAACTGCCCTGTTCGTTTTATTTCCTCTGAATAAATTGCCACAATCTGAGGACAGTATAGTGAGCTAGATGAATCATTGGTCTGACCCAGTTTGGCTGTTCTTAAATAAGAAAAAGGTTTTATTGGCATGAGTTTAGGATGAGTGTTACCCATGAGCTGTGAAGCTCTTCATATTATCAGAATACACAAAATATTGGTAAGCCATCTGGGAGCTAGAGAGGATGTGGAAAGTGAAGGCCAAAGTGGTCCCGGTGGTGGTAGGAGCACTCGGGGCTGTGACTCCTAAGCTGGGTGAGTGGCTCCAACAGCATCCCGAGAACAAACATCAGAGCTTCTGTCCAGAGAGGCAGTGCTAGGAACAGCTAAGATACTGGGCATAACCCTCAAACTCCCAGGCCTCTGGTAGAGGACCTGAGGTTGAGGAAGAACACTACCCCCATAGGGGTGAGAGGGGGAATTTTTTTTATATATCATATATTATATATATTATTATATATTATTTGGGATTATATGTATACACACACCTCTACCTCAATATAACGCTCGTCCTTGGGAGCCAAAAACTCTTATCAACTTTATAGGTGAAACCAGTTTATACTGAACTTGCTTTGATCATCGGAATGTGCAGCGCCCCGGCCCAGAGCACTGCTTTACCGCATTATATCCAAATTTGTGTTATATTGGGTAGCGTTATATCGAGTAGTGGGGTATACATTAACTCTCGAATGCATTCTGATATTTTGTGTATTCTGATACCTGCTTTGAAGAAACACCCCAAATAAATTTTAATACATTAAACTTCACCAACCCACTTATCACTTGTGGATTTAGGGGGAAGGCACTCTTTGTATTTACAAGGTTTGCTTGCAGGTGATTATTTGTAGTAAATGGTTTCATCTAGAACTTCCTGTTTTCACTCACATGCGAATGTCCTGAACAGTATCATTTGAGGCTGAAATTTTCCATGTTTGATCTTGGCCTAAAATTATTTTTCTAGAGTAAAAAATGTAATTAAGTCTAGACTAGAATTTAAAGTGTGTGATGTTAGATGGTTAGGTTGCTAGATCTAATCAAAGTTTTAGAAGGTGTAACATCACACCTTTAATCCTCAGCTGGACAAGGTGTTTTTTGGGATTCACACCTCTATGGAAGCATAGTCCATACGTGCATTGTGCAGCCAGTGATTGGTGCTTCTGATAGGCAGTCTGATTGTGTAGATAGGACTGAGGCAGGAGATGTGGGCTTTATTCCTGACTTTGCAATGGAGTCTGTGACATCTTGGCAGACATTTCACCTATGTGCCTCGTCTGTGAAATGGGGATAATACTTGCTCTCCTTTGTAAAGCACTTTGAGATCTGCAGCTGGAAAGCAGGCTGTCTGGGTTACTAGCACACTAGTAGTAGCAGCAGCTAGGCAGCACACTGTGCTGTTACCTCTGGGAGTAAGACTTTTAACCCTCCTTTTCTCCTCTTTAAAAAAATATAGAAAATGAATGCATAAAACAACCACCGTGCAAGTTAGGTCTATAGGAGGCACTGCACTAAGGAAATGCAAATAAAAGTTGTTCTCCCAACCCCTGGCAATATTACAGCTTGTGCGTATAATTTCTATTCCGTGTTTTTTTTGACATTTCTCTTTTAAGAAAACAGGGGAAGAAAAATGATTAAAATGATAAGCTCTTTGATATAGGGGCATTTTTTTTGTTATTTAAATTACAGTGCCTAGTCCACCAGGCCTGATTCCTAACTGGGCGTCTGGAGCTAACTCAGTACAAAGAAGATATTTCATATGAACAGTGTGCCCAAGTTAATGTTGCTATAGGAATCTTATATTTAATTTCCTGACTCTGATTCTGAGCGTACAACCTACAGCTGCATTAATACAGGACTATTTTGCATTAACTTTGTAATTTAATCTGTAGGTTACATCTGATCTATCTATATAATATATTTGTCTTTAATGAAAGATGCTTTCACTTTACCCACCGTACTGTAATGTCAAGGCCCTTCATTTTCAGGTTTTATTTTGTTCAGAATTTCTGTGTTTATTACAAAAAACATATATGTATGATAAATCAGTGCAAGAAATAACTTCACTTTTTGAGGTAATAGCGAGTGAAATTAGGGGATGAAAGGACAGAAAAAGCAACAAAAAGAAAAAGTAAAGTATTGAAGTAAAAAGCAGTTTAATGCTGTGGTGTATTTTAGGAACTGCCCATTAACAGCAATACATATACGCACGTGTGGTTTTTGCGTATCTTCCATTACTTTGCTTTACATTTATACTTAGATAATTTATTATTAACATAATACACTTACATCTAATGCATTGGTTCCTTAAAATAATCAGGAATTTCATGTACACTGTACTAAAGTGGTCCAAATTTCAGGTGGTATTGGTAAAAAAAAAAGCTTTTAGAATCTGGGAAATTTTTGGTAAAAACTGAAAACAAAGGGCCTTATGTTTCATGGATGACCTTCCCTGAAGAGGTGATGTCTGGAACTCCTTTCAGATCCCATTAGCATCTCTCCAGCTGGAAACCAAGGCTTTTGAACAGAAATGTTGTATCAGAGGGTAGCCGTGTTCTGGATCTGTAAAGCGCAGAGAATCCTGTTGGCACCTTATAGACTAACAGAACCAGTTTTCCCTCCCTTGGTTTCACACCTCTACTGCTAGACAAGGGCCCCATCCTCCCTGATTGAACTAACCTCGTTTATCTCTAGCCTGCTTGCTAGCATATATATACCTACCCCTGGAAATTTCACTATCTGCGGTCTGCGAAGTGGGTATTCACCCACGAAGCTCACGCTCAAAACATCTGTTAGTCTATAAGGTGCACAGGATTCTCAGAAGGTGTTGTACTTCTTCTGGTGAAGTGAGAGGCCTTTGTCTGGATTGGCTGTTGTCTTATGGCCACTGGACTGGCCTATTTAAAAACACCATGTAAATCTCCCATCCCAGCATAAGAATGGCCATGCTAGGTCAGGCCAAAGACCCATCAGCCCAGTATCATGTCTTATGACAGAGGTCAATGCAGTGCCCCAGAGGAAGAACAGAACGGGTGATTATCAAGTGATCCATCCGTCACCCATTCCCAGCTTCTGGCACACAGAGCTAGGGACACCATCCCTGTCATCCTGGCTAATAGCACTGATGGATATATCCTCCATGAACTTTTCTAGTCTTTTTGGAAGCTGTTATAGTCTTGGCTCACCACATCCTTTGGCAAAGAGTTCCAAGGGTTGACTGTGCGTGTGTGTGTAAAAACATTTCCATTTTTGTTTTAACCATGCTGTATTGATTTCATTTGGTGACCCAGTTCTTGTGTTATGAGGAATAATAACACTTCCTTATTACTTTCTCACACCAGTCATGATTTTATAGACCTCCATCATATCCCATTACTCGTCTCTTTTCCAGCTCAAAGTCCCAGTCTTATTAATCTCTCCTCATATGGCAGCTGTTTCATACCCCGATTCATTTTTTTGTTGCCCTTTTCTGAACCTTTTCCAATTCTAATATATCTTTTTTGAGATGCAGCGACCACATCTGCACGCAGTGCTCAAGATATGGGCATACCATGGATTTATATAAAGGCAATATGATATTTTCTTATTATCTACCCCTTTCTTAATGATTCCCAACATTCTGTTCTTTTTTTGACCACTGCTGCACACTGAGTGGATGTTTTCAGAGAACTATCTACAATGACTTCCAGGAGTTCATATAGGAAGGCAATTTGGATTTAGACAGGGTAGTAATATACAGGGCAGGGTGTCATTTGGATTTACGCAAAGAAGGGGTGACACAGAGCAGGGCATAATTTAGATTTACAGAGATAGGGGGGCAATATTCAGAGCAAGGAATAATTTGGATTTTACATGTAGTTCCCTTGGGGGGTAATTTTTCAGTTATTTTGTAAATGCCACCAAACAGCAGCACAAAACTAACGTTACTGTCAGTTAGTTCATGGCCCCATTTGATGGCGTCCATAGTGCATGCTGGAAAATGCTTGTGTGTGTGACTGATCCATGCTGTACTGTACCCAAAGTGCAGCATAAGACAGAAGGGGCCTGTGAACAAAGTTGAGATGCTAAATTTTCAATCATAGCGGCACATAACAGCCAGTGCATCTCAGCTCACATGTTAATCTTTGACAAAATATACACTTCATTATACAAAAATATCCCACCCGCAATAGCAAAACTACCTCAGTCAAGGTCCAAACTGTCCTTGGACAAGTAACTTTAAAAAAAAAATCCCTCTCCTCCCACTAACCCAGGTTTACCCAGGAAGGAGTCATTAGCCTGAGTTTATTAGAATGGGGTGAACTGTAGGTTCCTTTTGGGGCTGTAATTGTAATCTATATTGGGGTAAATAAATTTGGAAGTGGATGCAACTGACATTTACTCAGGTGGATGAGTGGTAACTTTTCTGATCTATGGGCATATAATACAGGGCAACTATCTGAAAAGTCTATTTTAGGTACTTATCTGGTAGGGTGACCAAATGTCCCGATTTTATACGGACAGTCCTGATATTCGGGGCTTTTTCTTATATAGGTGCCTATTACCCCCCAGACTCTGCCCCAGTTTTTCATACTTACTGAATGAGTATCCTATTATCTGGCCCCCCATCACCACAGTAAACCTCACAATACCCCTGTGAGGTAGGGAAGTGCTATTACCCCCATTTTACAGATGAGAATTGAAGCATAGAGAGGCTAAGTGACTCACCCATGGTCACCCAGGGAGTCTGGGATGGAGCTGGGAACTGAACTTGGGTCTCCAAATCCTAAAATAACACCCTCTCTTTTCATGCAAAGGGTAGGGGGGCTCCAAGAGAGAGAAAACAGGTTTCATGCAGGGGAGGCACTGTAATCCAGTGGGGGAAGAATTTAATTCAGGCAAATGGGGATTCCAAGACCAGGAAACAGGACGTGCACAAGTGAACATTGTTTCAGGGTGGGAGCCATGTTAGTCTGTATCAGCAAAAACAACAAGGAGACCTTGTGGCACTTAGAGACTAACAAATAACCCAAGAGGGGAGAAGGGGTGGTGAAGAGTCGCGGTACACCAGGGAACATGGCATACATTCCAGGGATGGAGGCAACAGGAGTGGAAATATAGATAGGATGGGAACCTAACTGCATGTGCTGGATAGAGAATGGGGATGTAAAGCCAGGGAAATTAATTAATTAGGGATCACAAGTGGGGTTATAGTGGCAAAGGCAGACTCAAAAGATGGTAAGGGTTCACACCAGAATAAAGTGGGATAGGGGAAGGGAGGGTTGCACATGGGTGATGGAATTCAATACAAGGAAGGAGGGCTGCAGGGTGGAGAGAATCAGCAGGAGAGTCATTCTGAATAGGGGTTCACACACAGGATACGATGAGCGGGCAGAGGTCATATATGGGGAAAAGAGTCTCTGCGGGGGAAGGGAGTCACGCATGAGGGGAGGGAACCAGGGGTCTCCAGATCACACGCAAAGAAAGGGCTTCTGTGGGAGACCAGATCTCGGGGGAGGTAGGGGTGCTGAGAGGAGTCTCTGTGGTGGAGGAATCTATGGAGGCCGAAAGGGGAGGGGCCGTTGGGGCAAAGGTCTGTGGGGTCTCTTTAGGAAGAAGGGCAGTTTGGTGGAGGACTCTGTGGGTGTTATGGGGTGTCTCTTTAGGGGGAGGGCTCTACGGGAGTGGGGATGTCTCCTTGTTTGGGGAAGGGTGTGTAGGTGCTGAAGAGATCTCTGTGTAGGGAGGGGCAGGGTGAGGGTACTAGAAAAGAGGTATCTGTGAATGCTGTGGTTGTCTCTAGGGGAGAAGCACTGTGGTGGATGGGGTGGTGAAGGGAGGGGCGTCTTTGGGTGCTGTGGAGTGTCTCCATAGGGGGAGGATCAGTATGCAGGAAGGGTCTGTGGGTGCTGAGGGATGTCTCTCTGTAGATGGAGGAGCAGTGTGAGGCAAGAGTGATGGGGAGAGGGGTCTCTGTGCTGGGGGTGCCAACAGGCGGAGAAGCAGTGTGGAGGCAGGGGTCTCTGGGGGAGGAGGACCAGTGTAAGGTGGGCTATGTCTCTGTGGGAAGAGGAACAGGCTTAGGGCAGGGGTGCTGAGAGGGTGTCTGTACGGGGAAGGGCAGTGCGGGGATTGAACGGGAGAGGCAGCCTGGGACATGGGCACTGAGGGAGGAAAGGGTGCTGAGAGGAATGTGGGGGTTGAGGGGTCTGGGGTGCATGAGTGGGTGCTG
>NW_027426547.1:0-2272 GCF_003597395.2 Chelonoidis abingdonii
GGCGTGGAGTGGGATAACCTAGCATATGACAGCAGGAGGTTGGATTTTGAATGATAATTGCTTTGATGAGCTCGGTGGGTAATCTTCTGTTCATCGTTTGGCGGCATGAGATTGAAATCCCAGTTCATTGTGCTAGCAAAGTGGGTCACGACCCAACATTTTCCAGGCTTGATGATAAAATGAGACTCAGTAATATTGCTACGATAAAAAGAACAGTTTTGTGGCCAGGGAGTGCAATTAAACTGAGAAGCGTATGATAAATGTGCACAGTGAGGTAACGCAACAAGGTGCCTATTCTGGATATCTCACTGATAGCTTCACCACAGGTGAGGTCGGGAAGCTGGCGTTTTGAAGGGGATAAAGGTTAGGAGATTTTACAGGTTTAATGAGTCTGTAGGTTTGCTTTCACCTTAAGCAGCACAATGCCACTGCACGTTATTCCTACGAATCCCCGTTAAGGGATGATATTTAATTAGGGAAATGATAGATTTCTTTCTTTGTCCTAGTCAAGTGGTATCCAGGAGCCCTAAACCCATTGTAAAAAAATCCACAAACCCAAGCTAATAGCTAGTATGGCTTATTGTAAAATGGGCACCTCACAGGAATAAGTTCCCTCAAACTCCTGGAGAAATACTCTTGAAAAAACAGAGCTACTGAAAAAGGGAAGGTTTGGGGAGATGCACCCGGGACCCTGTTTGAGAAAAGCCAGGGATCTTCTGCAAGTTGTGTGTGATGCACACAAAAGCCCTCCCCACTGATGAATATTTGTGTCATCACTCTCAATGTCTCCAACTCTGTAAGTACCTCTGCATGGGCAGTTTCGCAGTGTGAATCCAAACTGCATTGGAGCCTGCGGGAAGCTCTCTATTGACTCTGGAGAAATGTGGACCAGACCCTGAAGCTCTGAGCATAGCAATTCAAATGATATGTCTGGTCAATGCAAGGGGAAGCTCTGGGTGTCTGTGGTGGAAGGGAATGAAGCCAAAATAACTTGGGGAGAACAACGAGGATCTCCCATTCACTTCTATGCGATTATGAATACCAAGAAAGTTCTTTTCAGTGCCAGGATAGCGGTCTATCTTGCCACCTGTCCCTGTAGTGGAAAGATGCTCTCAACATACTTATCCATCACTGTTGGGTGAAGTGTCTGATTTCAGAGTGGAGCGGGCAGGAAGGAATTCACATCCAGGACCGTGCTGGCAGCCTGAATTCCCAAATGTGCTCTTCACACGCCTGTTTGGTGGAAAAGAAGGGGTAACTGGGATAAGCCAAGTAATTCAACTCCTGCGAGCCTGAGATAGATGCTGGGCAAATCATGGAGCACCTGATATGGGACTCGATCCGTACTGGAGTAGAGGAGAGGGAAAGAATCAAGTCCAATCAGCATGGGCTTATGACAAACAGATTCTGTCAAATTAACCGGATATCTTTTTTGTTGGGGACATCACCAGTGTGGTTTCTAAAGGTAATAATGTTGATGTTCTCCACTTAGCCTTCTGTCAAGCATTTGAGGTGGTACAAATGAGACCGACTCTCCGGAATGTAGGGTTGGAAGGGACCTTGAGCAGTCATCTAGTCCATCCCCAGAGGCGAAGCAGGACTAAGTGAACCTAGGCCATGCCTGACAGGTGTTTGTCTAATCTGCCATTAGAAACCACCGATGATGGGGATTCCACAACCTCCTGCAGTAATGTATTCCCATAATTAACTATTCTTGTAGTTAGAAAGTTTTCCCTAATATTGAACCTAATTCACACTTTTTGGTGATTCAGCCCATTTCTCCTCATCCTGCATTCAGTGGATATGGAAAACAATTGTTCCCTGTCCTCTTTTCTCATGTTAAAGTTTTCTAGGCCTTTTATCCATTTTGTGTCACTTTTCCTGATCCTCTCCAATTAGTTTCCATTTTTTTCAAAGTGTAGAATCCAGAACAGAAAACAGTACTGCTGCTGAAATGCCACCAGGGCAGAGTAGAGTAAGACAATTACCTCCCGTATCTTACATATGACCCTTCTGTTAATAAACCCCAGAATGATATTAGCCTTTTTTGCAACTGCATCACCTTGTTGACTTATGTCCCATTTGTGATCCACTGTACCATCCAGATCCTTTTCAGCAGTACTACCTCTTAGCCGGTTAATCCCTATTTTGCAGATGTGAGTTTTGATATTTTTCTTCCAAAGTGTAGAACTTTGCACTTGTTTTGATTGAAGTCCATCTTGTTGATTTCATACCAATTCTCCAATTTGTCAAGGTCGTTTTGATTTCTAAT
>NW_027426548.1:0-1494 GCF_003597395.2 Chelonoidis abingdonii
CACTCCCGACCCGCAGCCCCTGCTAGCCCAGCCCTGGGCTCCCCTCCCACAGAGAAAGGGTGAGGGGTGCTAGAGGGGCCATGAGCTGCAGGCCGAGGGGCGCGTTAGGGACCATGAGCTGCGGGCCGAGGAGCGCGATAGGGGCTATGAGCCGCGAACCGAGGGGTGCTAGAGGGGCCATGAACCACAGGCCGAGGGGCACAATAGGGGCCACAAGGCACGGGCCGAGGGGCGCGATAGGGGCCACGAGCCGCGGGCTGAGGGGCGCGATAGGGGCCATGAGCCGCGGGGCACTATAGGGGCTATGAGCTGCAGGCCA
Organism: Chelonoidis abingdonii; assembly: GCF_003597395.2. NCBI lineage: Eukaryota > Metazoa > Chordata > Testudines > Testudinidae > Chelonoidis > Chelonoidis abingdonii. The sequence continues at coordinate 320 of NW_027426548.1, forward strand.
AGGGGCGCGTTAGGGGCCATGAGCCGCAGGCCGAGGTGCGCTATAGGGGCTATGAGTCGCGGGCCGAGGGGCGCTGCCCACACACTCCAGCTCACAGAGCACTGCTCGCCCTGGTTCGAATCTCAGCACAGACATTTCAGCCACCGATTCCCTGCCCAGCTGGGCGCAGCCGGATCCGGGCAAGGCCCAAGTCTGGCTCATTAGCTGGTCCTGCCCCTGACTGCCTGAGCCGGCTCCAGAAGTCGGGGCGCAATAGGCCGGGGTGGGGCGGAGATGGGAGGGCCAGCGATAGCAGCCGCGTAGCCCCCCATCCCTGGCCACGGGCAGTGCCCTTTCAGCGCCAGGCCTGTAGCCCCCCATCTGAGCCTCTCTCCAGCTCCATGCACCGCACAACAGCTGCTTGGCTGCATGATCCAGACCCTTCCCGCCCGGCCTGGCACCCCACAGCCGATCGTCTCTGTGCTCTCGCCTGCGACCAGCTCTCGGGCTTCCTCCCGCTGCCCCTCATGCTGGGGGGCTCCTTGAAACCCCCGCAAGGCTCCCCCTTGTCCTGTCAATCCCTCCTCCAACCTCCCCTTGGCTGGGACGCCGACTAACCCCTCGCCCCCCGCCAGGCTGCCCACAGCTGGCCCCGCGGGCTCCCCCATCCACCCGTCAGTCCGTCCACACCTGCTGTCTCTGGGCTTGTACTTAGATGGGGGCAGGGACCATCTGTTTTGTGTTTGTACAGCTCCTAGCGCCACAGGGCCCTGGGCGCTACCGTAATACACCTAATAACATACAGCACCTAGCGCCACAGGGCCATGGGCGCTACCGTAATATACCTAATAACATACAGCACCTAGCGTCACAGGGCCATGGGCGCTACCGTAATACACCTAATAACATACAGCGCCTAGTGTCACAGGGCCCTGGGCGCTACCGTAATACACCTAACAACATACAGCACCTAGCGCCACAGGAACATGGGCGCTACCGTAATACACCTAATAACATACAGCACCTAGCGCCACGGGGCCATGGGCGCTACCGTAATACACCTAATAACATATAGCACCTAGCACCACGGGGCCCTGGGTGCTACCGTAATACACCTAATAACATGCAGCACCTAGCGCCACGGGGCCATGGGCACTACCGTAATACACCTAATAACATGCAGCACCTAGCGCCAC
>NW_027426549.1:0-1608 GCF_003597395.2 Chelonoidis abingdonii
TTTTTTTTTTTTTTTTTTTTTTTTTTAAACACAGAGAGAGCTAATTCCAGTTGGCACTTTCAGTGTAAAATCATCATGAGGACAAAGAACTGTGGTTTTTACTAGGCCTGTCAAGTGATTTAAAAAAATAATCACGATTAATCACACCGTTAAACAATAATAGAACACCATTTATTTAATTATTTTAAATGTTTTTTATATTTTCAAATATATTGATTCCAATTACAACACTGAATACAAAGTGTACAGTGCTCATTTTATATTTTTATTACAAACATTTGCACTGTAAAAAACAAAAGATAGTATTTTTCAATTTCTCCATTACAACAATGGTAGTGCAATCTCTATCAGGAAAGCTGAACTTACAAAGGTATACTTATGTACAAAAAACCCCTGCATTCAAAGATAAAGCAATGTAAAACTTGAGAGCCTATAAGTCCACTCAGTCCTACTTCTTCTTCAGCCAATCGCTCAGACAAACAAGTTTGTTTACATTTGCAAGAGATAATGCTTCCTGCTTCTTGTTTACAGTGTCACCTGAAAGTGAGAACAGGCATTCACATGGCACTGTTGTAGCTAGCGTCACAAGATATTTATTGCCAGATGTGCAAAAGATTCACATGTCCCTTCATGCTTCAACCACTATTCCAGAGGACATCAGCACAGATGCATGACTGGGGCCCTACCAAATTCACAGCCATGAAAAACGCATCGCAGACTGTGACATCTGGTCTTTTGTATGTTTTTGCCCTATACTATACAGACTTCACCGGGGAGACCAGGGTTTCTCAAACTGGAGATCCCGACCTAAAAGGGGATGTGGGGGGGTGGCACACAAGGTTATTTTAGGGGGGTCGTATTGTCAACCTTACTTTTGCACTGCTGCCTTCAGAGCTGGGTGGCTGGAGAGTGGTGGTTGCTGACAGAGGGTCCAGCTCTGAAGCCAGCAGCACAGAAGGAAGGAATACCATACCATGCCATCCTTACTTCTGCGCTACTGCAGCGGCCACTCTCTGGCCGCCCAGCTCTGAAGGCAGCGCTGCCACCAGCAGCAGCGCAGAAGTAAGGATAGCAGTACTGCAACCCCCCTACAATAACCTTTCAAGACCCCTACAATTACAACACTGTGAAATTTCATATTTAAATAGCTGAATTTGGTAAGGCCCTACTGATGACAGATTCTGCTTGATAACAATCAAAGCAGTGCAGACCAACACATGTTCATTTTCATTACGAGAGTCAGATGTTATATGCAGAAAGTTTATTTTATTTTTCGGTGGTTTGGGTCTGGTAGTTTCTGCATCGGAGTGTTGCTCTTAAGACTTCAGAAATCATGAGCCACACCTCGTCCCTCTCAGATTTTGGATGGTACTTCAGACTCTTGAACGCTGGGTCGAGTGCTGTAGCTATCTTTAGAAATCTCACATTGGTACCTTCTTTGTGTTTGGTCAAATCTGCAGTGAAAGTGTTCTTAAAAGGAACAACCTGTGCTGGATCATCATACAAGACTGCTATAACATGAAATATGCAGCAGAATGCAGGTAAAACAGAGCAGGGTACATACAATTCTCCTCCAAGCAGTTCAGTCACAAATTTAATTAACACATT
>NW_027426550.1:0-995 GCF_003597395.2 Chelonoidis abingdonii
TCTCTCTCTGTCTCTCTCTCTATGTCTCTCTCTCTCTCTGTCTCTATGTCTCTCTATGTCTCTCTGTCTCTCTCTATGTCTCTGTCTCTCTGTCTGACTCTGTGTCTCTCTCTCTCTGTCTGTCTGTCTCTCTGTCTCTCTCTGACTCTCTCTATGTCTCTCTCTGTTTCTCTATGTCTCTCTGTCTATGTCTCTCTATGTCTCTCTTTATGTCTCTCTGTCTATGTCTCTCTGTATGTCTCTCTCCATCTCTCTATGTCTCTCTCTATGTCTCTATGTCACTCTCTATCTCTTTCTGTCTCTCTCTCTGTCTCTCTCTCTCTGTCTCTGTCTCTCTCTGTCTCTCTGTCGCCCTCTGTCTCTCTCTCTGTCTCTATGTCTCTGTCTCTCTCTATGTCTCTCTCTGTCTCTCTCTGACTCTCTCTATGTCTCTCTGTTTCTCTATGTCTCTCTGTCTATGTCTCTCTATGTCTCTCTTTATGTCTTTCTGTATGTCTCTCTCCATCTCTCTATGTCTCTCTGTCTGTCTCTGTGTCTCTCTCTCTCTGTTTCTCTATGTCTCTCTGTCTCTCTCTATGTCTCTCTGTCTCTCTCTATGTCTCTCTCTCTGGTTCTCTGTCTCTCTATGTCTCTATCTCTATGTCTCTCTATCTATCTTTCTCTCTCTTTCTCTATCTCTCTGTCTCTCTCTCTCTCTCTCTCTCTCTTTCAATGTCTCTCTGTCTCTCTCTATGTCTCTCTGTCTCTATGTCTCTTTATGTCTCTCTCTCTATGTCTCTCTATGTCTCTCTGTCTCTCTCTCTGTCTCTCTCTAAGTCTGTATCTCTATGTTTCTATGTCTCTGTCTCTCTCTCTCTATGTTTCCACTTTTCTCTCTCTGTCTCTATGTCTCTCTCTCTGTTTCTATGTCTCCATCTCTCTCTCTCTATCTCTATTTCTCTCTCTCTATGTCTCTATTTCTCTCTCTCTCTATGTCTCTCTCCCTCTAGGTCTCT
>NW_027426551.1:0-1814 GCF_003597395.2 Chelonoidis abingdonii
AAGGCCCTAAAAGGATTTTGGTACATTCAGAGTTGTACAAAAGAAAAAAATACATACATATTGTGGCCGAGACACTGAATCACCTTGAGAATGAACTAGAGAGCACATCGGGGGATGAATCCTAGCTCAGACTATTCCTCAGCTATTACTGGAGCCCCAGGTCTTACTCTATCATTTAGCAGTAAAAATGTTGAAAGGAATATTATGGTTTTAAAAGCTTAAGTTTGAGTGCAGGTTACTGAGACAGCTAAGTGACCCCAAATGACTCAATTCTGCTTCCACTGAAATCAGTGGCAATCAGATCAAGTTCTAGGGTGACCAGATGTCCCGATTTTATAGGGACAGTCATGGTATTTGGGGCTTTTTCTTATATAGGCCCCTATTGCCCATTCACCCCCTGTCCCAATTTTTTACATTTGCTATCTGGTCACCTTCTCCAGTCTATAGGTGTGCCCAAGATTTTCAGAAGTAGATGTCAAAAGTTAGGCCCCTAAATCCATATTTAGGAACCTAAATAAGTGGCCTGATTTTCAAAAGTGCAGGGCAACCAGCAACTCCCATTGAAGTCAAAAAGTGTGCATTTTGGCCCATGTGTATCACTTACTTTACAAAAACAAACAAATAAAACCTCCAACCTTTCATTCCCAGAGGACCATTCAAAATCTGATCCTCACATTATGTTATCTTTACTTTATGGATGAAAAGAGGTTATTTCTGTAAAATGGAGAAAAGTTTACTGATAAGTTTTGTTCCTGAGGGTGGGATTCCCATGTATTAATACTAGCTCCTTCTGTTTCAGTGAGTTAATTTAGACAACATATACAAATCCAGTTGCTTTTAATAAAAATGTGACTCTTGCTTGATGTTTATATTAGGGTGAGTAACTTCTCATGGTGCAGAGAGGGTTTAAAATATTTTCCAAGTTTTGTAAGATGTGGATCTTGTCCTTAGGGACCTAATTTTTCCTAAGTGTGAGCTCGTTGCCTCTCAGTTCCTTCTCAATTGTGAAGCCAAACTCCACAGCAGAGAGGATGGAGGGTGGGAGGTGAAGCACCTATAGGGACAAAACATCTCAAAGAACTCAAATTACTGTACAACTCATTGATTGAAATAATTGCACAGATTAACTAAGGGCAGAATATAACCTTTTGTGACAATTGTATGATAGAGTGCTTTAGACAGAAGACAAAATAGACAGACATGTTGACTATTTCTATTACAAACACAAAAATTTACATTGTGTCCTAAAGGACATTTAAAAGGTATAAAAATAATTCAGATGCTTGAAGGATTATGGGAATTACATATCTGTAGTACAATTTGTTGAAATGATTATTAAGGGGAATATGATACAATGTACACAGAAACAATAGCAGGAAAATGTCCTAACAAATGTGAAATACTCCCCCCACCACCAAAATGGTGAAAGCCCAGTTATTTGAGTTGTAAAACTAGACTGGACTTTTCCGCAGAAAAGGACCTGGGGATTTCTGCAGAGAAGGACGGGGGATTACAGTGGGTGAGAAGCTGGATATGAGTCAGCAGTGGCCCTCGTTGCCAAGAAGGCTAACGGCATAGTGGGCTGTATTAGTAGTAGCATTGCCAGCAGATTGAGGGAAGCGATTATTCCCCTCTATTCAGCATTCATGAGGCCACACCTGGAGTACTGCATCCAGTTTTGTCTCCCCACTACAGGAGGGATGTGGTCAAATTGGAGAGCATCCAGCAGAGGGCAACGAAAATGATTAGGGGGCTGGGGCACATGATTTATGAGGAGAGACTGAGGGAACTGGGGTTATTTAGTCTGCAGAAGA
>NW_027426552.1:0-1301 GCF_003597395.2 Chelonoidis abingdonii
GGTTTTAGTGCTACTTCTCTCGTTGGGGAGGAGTACAGAAACTGATTTAAAGAGCCCTTTATATCGATATAAAGGGCCTCGTAGTGTGGACGGGTACAGCGTTAAATCGGTTTAATGCTGCTAAAATCGGTTTAAACGCATAGTGTAGACCAGGCCTAAGACTCTCTTGTGAGTTTCCTTGAGCAGCGGGAGCAAACGGGCGCAGTTATTTCTGTCTGTCCTGAGTTACCACAGCCATGACTCAGAGGCAGTTCTCAGCATCCTCAGGAAGGCTTTCCAGGCAGGCTCCTCAATGGGAGATTAGCATTTTCTAAGACATATTGTTCCCCTTAATAGCCCTACCTAACCAGCTCTCTAGCCTGACTGCATTCTGTCTAGTGGGCGTTCTCAAGGTGTAAATACATTTGAAACATTTACACACACAATGTCTCTAACTTCAGAGATAGAAACGATACATTCATACAAATAGGATAATTGTATTCACTAAATCAAAACCTTTCTAATGATAGATCACATGACCTATCTTGACTAAAATGCATCAGAATTATGCCATAATCATATATCATAACAATATCTCTGTGAAGAATATGAGAGTGTAGTGTGACAGTCAGCCCCTATGAATGCTAACTCTGTACAGCAGTTCATTTTTGGATGTTGGTCTGCAGAACCAGTTCCGTGAGCATGTCTATCAGCGTAACCCAGCAGGGCATACTGAAGGAGTGGACGCTGAGGATACAATTATCCAGGAACACGTAGATTGTTATCCCCTGGGAGCATAGGTGAGCACCCACTACTTAGCTTCCTCTGAAAAAAAAACTCTCCAGGTTCATCTACTAAGGCAGGATGTCTTGTTTTGGCTTGCAGGTCTGTGTACTTATGTTTACCAGTACATTGCTAGATACAACACAATGAATCTTCAGTTTATCGCTGAATCTTTTCCATCTAAAGCCCTGTTTGAAATAAGCTTCATTATATTCCCTCCCATCACTTGCCTTGTTTGTTGACCCCTTCAAAGAATTCTATTAGATTAGTAAGATACAATTTCCCTTTACAGAAACCATGTTGACTTTTACCCAACAATTTATTTTGTTCTATGTGTCTGACATTTTATTCTTTACAATTGTTTCAACTAATTTGCCCATTAATGGTGTTAGAGTTACCTGTCTATAATTGCTGGGATCACTTCTAGAGCCCTTTTTAAATATTTGTGTTACATTATCTATGTTACAGTCATTGGGTACAGAAGCTGATTTAAAGGACAGATTACAGACCATAGTTAATAGTTCCACAATTTCACATTT
>NW_027426553.1:0-8667 GCF_003597395.2 Chelonoidis abingdonii
ATATTATATTATATTATATTATATTTATATTATATTATGGCAATGATAGAGTTTTTAAGCAATGGCGAATTCATCCAGTCTGAGATTCTTCTTTCTGGATGTCCCTTGGAGATTGTTGAGGTTGATTTACATAAAAACCGACTTCCTTCCAAACAAGAAGTTCTCTCCAGAAGAGCGGAAGCAGAAGTGATTGTAAGCTACAATATATAGACCTTTAATGAGTTTTAGGGCAGTAGGGGATGCGACCTTTCACAGCAGGGGAAGAAGACATTTAGCAAAGAGAGGACTTGAACATTCCTGAGCAGGTCTGTTAAACAATAAATCGCGTCAGCTGCCTGCACTCAGTTACAAGGATGAGCCACTGGAGAGAGGAGAGACACCAGGTCTGTTCCTTAGGATCCTTGCTTAGTCATCGAAAGAGACTTGTGGAGCGTATCTGTCACCGTCCCACTGATCACAATGCTGGTGTAGGTGAAGTTAATTTGGTAACATGGTGAGCAGCTCTGAGGAAGCTACCACATGGCACTCATTAATTTCACCATGGTTAGTTTTGCAAGGTTCTAGCTAGTAATGTTATAGAACCACTAGATAAATGCAGCTACCTTGAGAAGACTTGGTTACTTAGAGAATTCTGGAACTGAATAGCTGGAATGCTTTAGCTCCTTTTAAGGATCCACTTGGTCACATTTTACAGGGACCATATTCAGCAATGAGGGTAATTATCCATTGGAAGAGATTACTAAGGGATGTGGTACATTCTCGATTACTTGGCGTCTTTAAATCAAGAGTGGGGTTGAGGGGGTGGGGGTTAAAGTATGCTCTATGTCAACCACAAGTAGTTGTGTTTAGATGCCGGAATTACTGGGTGAAATTCTGTGGCATGTGTACTTCTGGCTGTTGTGATTGTGCTTTCCAGTGTTGATTAGGCGGTAGATGTATGCTTATATAACTAAATAGCTTGTGGTACCAAGTGATTTATGGTCATAGGCTCTCCACAAAGGGTCCTGTTGGTATTCATCTGGAAAACTACACCATTTCTTAATGTTTTCATGCAGAAATGATGTAATATTAAAAAGAAAAAACAAAAAACATCAGCATGTAAATGGATGGTTGTTAACCGTGTAGACCGGAGACAGGATGAATCTCATAAGGGAAAAATGCATTTAGTAGTGATAGTCACAGATGAATATATGAAAATTTAATATGAGACAGTTTACTAAGATCAAAATGAGTTGCTGTGCAGCTACATTATTAAGGAAGCCAAAAGCAATATCTGAGACTGATGTCTACACCAGTCAGAAATCATTCGTGTAAATGCAATTAACCTAGACAGGTGGCTTCTAAAAGCTGTGGGAAAATGTAGTGTGCTTTAAAAAAAAAAAAAAAAAAGACTTCCTTGTTTTACTAAAATTTTGTTATTTTTTAGCTTATTTTAATTGAGAGATTTCCGTGTCTCTCATTCAAATAATAATGAAAAATAAATTCAAACATTTTTCATTCCTAATTGAGCCTGTAACTTTGATTAAGGGCCTGCATGTTGAAAGTTGCTATTCTGGTTAAATTATCTCCATGTTTGATCTCTGGTAGTTGGGAGCTGATTCTTCCAATTGCATCTATTATGGAAATTCTCTTCATTTATCGCTAGGTCAGCTCCTATATCAAAGTTGTTACAAGGCAGGGGTTTATTTTTGGCCTGGGCACACAGAAGATAAACATGTTTTGTTTCTAATATTAGGATCCTTCTCTAACACTACATGGATTGGCTAAGCCTTTATAGACAAGATATTGAAGCATATGACTTGCTCTGTGACATCCTTACCTACCCTGTCCCTGCAATATTCCCAGCCTTTGTGATAACGTTCCTCTTCTAAGCACAGAAGGTGCACTGGGTCCAACCAAAAGGAGTATTAAGGTATAAGCGATGGGCTTCAGCTGAAGATAAAAGGGAAAACAACAGTGCAAGCAGGGAATATATTTTAATTATATGCACAGGGCACTTGCCTATTAATTTTTCTTTCTTGCAGGGAGATTTCTGTTAGGACTCTGCAAATAAGGGCACGCTGATTTGGAATTCAGTTCTGAGTATTGGACATTCGGTATTGAATATTAGACTCTTGGTTTGCCATTTCCTGAATAAAGAGGAGGCTGGGGCCTCTCTGGGGTATTCAGCCTCCAGTTGAGAAACACCGATAACTTCTGAGCCAGTTCTGGCTGCGTGTTTCATCCTTGTGCCTGTTCATGGCTCTGCGTACCTTGTGGCCATACCTTATACTTCACCTGCGTCCTGTTATATATATATCTCCCAGTCTGCATCCAGCGTGGAATGATTTTTTCTTTCCAAGGATTTGTTCTGTTGATGGCCATATGTTTCTATTGAATTTCTCAGTGATCTCTTCCACTCCTTACTAGATTTTCCCAGATTGGTTTCATTTATTTGGTCATGATGGTTTCCATTCCTGGTTAGTAACGAGCTGATGAACAAACTTTTATGATCAGAGACTATATCTAACCCATGTCACTGATATTCATTTAAAAGTTTCCTTTTTTAAAACAAACGTGTTTTTCAAATAATCTAAAGCTCATTGAAATCGCTGGAAACACCCCCACTGGTTTGAGCAGGCTTTGGATCAGGTCCCTACTTTTTCTCTTTGTGAGTGTCTCCCCCCAGATTATTTCTCTGAGGCAAAATTATTTTCTCTGTCTTCATCTATGTTTTCGTCTGGGTTGATATGATCTCTCGCTCTCTCTGATGGTTGGTAAAGCATGGCTTTTTGTTTGTGGGTTAATTTTTAATCCCATTTTTTGGAATTATGGGGCTCATAACAGCATACAGCTGAAAATCTCCCCTGCGAATTGGTGTTACCGACTGAATTAGATGCATATTGTTCTGGACACTGCAGCTGTTGAATTGAACCTTGAGTAGCGCTATTGCTTTCCCTTGTTGGTCCACTCCCAGTAGACCTCTTCTTATTCATATAGGGTTGCCAACCCTCCTGGCTTGGCCTGGAGTCGCCCGGAATCAGCATGGAGCTCCCGGCGACTATTGAAAGCAATCTGGGAGATTTTAATAGGATATTTTAAGAAAAACGACATTGTCATGTTGGGGGGAGGGGGGAAAATCTCCCATAATAGCTTCGATCAGAGTTGGAAGCTCTATATTAATGGGAGGGGAGGAGGAAATTTGGGTAACTATATTTCCTTGTTTTGATTTTGTTTGTATTTTGATGCCAGAAAATGCTGCCTTCTGTAATACAGAAGCAAAGCTTAATATAAGCAAAAGATCATCTTAGCTACTGACTATACTGCGACAGTGATTTGGTTAAATAACTACTCTTCTTGAAGATGGTTTGTGACAAGGGAGTAGTTTCTTGGGGAAATTAAACAATCATCGTGTCTCTGCTAATTGTCAAAAATTCCATCATTTTAAAAACGTATCTCACTGTATTTTAGAACATAGGTGACTGAACAATCTAATTAGCTTAGGATGCTGCTTGGGATAATTAGTGGGATTTTGTACAGATCTCAATCGCTTTCCCCCCCCCCCCCCATCATCTTGCATTTGGTTAGATACTGCTGTGAGGTAACCAGAGAAGAGCAGTCCTATGACATCCACTGAGATAAGGGTATTATCTCGGAAGAAAGATTTGATAGTATTAATGCAGTGGGGACAGTGCAGTTTATGGTGCCCAGGTTGGCATTTTTTTCTCTTGTCTATGATCCGTTTTCCATTTCATTGGAATTGCTCTCACCTCCTCCGCAGTGAACTTGTGTTTTGGAAACCCGTATAGTCATTGTGGGTTGTGGAATTGTGATTACTCTTTCCTAGGGAACGCTTCACCTCCAGCTAACAAGGAAAGGCTGGTAAAGACCTGCATACTGTTGTGATTTAATAAATGGTATAATAAAAATGTTTCTTAATTGCATCTTTTATTTATTTTTAGCCTTTGAAGGAGTCATCTAGTAGTACTGTACTCCCAGCTAGAACCAATGCTAGCATTATAGATCTTTCCAGGAAACTGTTTCACCAGCTGGTCTTGTATCTCCAGCATCTCAAAACATTTTCATAGTGTTAGATTTGCCATGCTTAATAACTTGAGATGCCTATGACACCTTCCTTCCATTTTGGCGGATCCTGTGAACTCACCTTCCTGCTCACACTCTGCCAGTCTTAGTAACAACCCCGTGTGGCGATGGCAACAGTTTGTTCACCTGAAATATTATATATATGCTTTGGCTGCTTTGTGTAGAGCTGGACATGCAGAGACTTGTGACTCGGGCAGCTTCTGTGGGCCATTCAGCAAATGTAGTAGTCATAGGCTTGAAAGTTTTTGAAACTGAAGGTGAAACTTGGCTGCACTGAAATCAGTACGCAAACACTCCTACTGCTTCAGAGGGACTGAATCCCAAGTTCTTTACCAAAATCAAAATTAATTACCCTTCTAAGGTTGTCTGCAGGGCATCTGAACCTGCACTTATAAACCTGAAAGCAACGAGCTTCTGCTGCCTGAGCTGAAGGACAAAATCCTACTATAATTGATGGCAATAGCGACACACAATCCTCTACATGGTCAGCACCTTAGATGGAAGACAAGTCCCACATTGGGATTAATGTTGCGGACACCCACAAAAATTTGCGTTTGGTTCTGTAATGTTCTTAGTTAATGACAGTTACTGTTGTTTTGTTCTGGTAGTTTTTCTGCATCAGCTGCTGCTATATATTGGTTTGTCCTAAGTTATCAGTGGCTTAGTATTTGGAGATAGCTCTCCAAGTTATGGAATTACTTTTGATTAACCTTGAAAAGTTGGATCTATTTTGGTGCTTTAAACCAGTTATTGACAGAGTCAGGCTAGATGGCTACAGAAGTAGTGATGGGATGAAGGCAGAGTATTTTAGCCCAGACTTAAATGTAGGTTCCCTCTTTTCTCCTGGGTAGGGTAACAGGGAAGGTGCCAGAACAATCAGGAGCTTCTGGAACTACATATTAGATAGACAGGGCTGATTAAGTAACACCTTGCAGCCGATCAAGAAGCTGCCTAGTACATTAAGGCAGGGCTAATCTGGGCACCTGGTTTAAAAATGGATGCTCACAGCAGTTTGTGGTCTTGCGTGTGTGAGGAGAGCTGCGGAGAAGGGGCGGCAAGGATCTGTGAGGTGAGAGGGGTTGTGCTTGCTGGAGGACATAAGAGTACAAGCATCCATCAGACACCAGGGAGGAAGGTCCTGTGGTGAGGATAAAGAAGGTGTTTTGGAGGAGGCCATGGGGAAATAGCCCAGGGAGTTGTAGCTGTCATGCAGCTGTTACAGGAGGCACTATAGACAGCTGCAGTCCACAGGGCCCTGGGCTGGAACCCAGAGTAGAGAGCGGGCCTGGGTTCTCCCTAAACCTCCCAGCTCCTGATCAGACACAGGAGGAGTTGACCCGAACTGTGGGTTCCACTAGAGGGGAAGATCTCTGATGCGAGCAAATCTGCCAATAAGCGCAGGACCCACCAAGGTAGAGGATGAACTTTGTCATACTGTGTAGATGCTGTATTGAGGTAAGTGTCTTAGATATATGCAAAAGACTCTTTCAGAAATGAATTCTATTAGGAAGTAGTATTGGTCACAGTTTCTATTGAATAGAGACATTCTTGGGTCTGAGGGGAAAATCATTATTTAATGTTTTAAAAGTGAATAAAGAAGTCAAGAGAAAGAGAGGATGGAGATAAGGTAACTTGTTTGTTTGTTTGTTTGTTTGTTTGTTTGTTTGTTTGTTTGTTTGTTTGTTTTTTGTTTTTTGAATTGGACCAGCAGTCGTTTGTGAAAGAGACAAGCTTTTGCGCTTCAAAGAGCTCTTCTTCAGGTTGATCCAGTAGAAGATATTACCTCACCAACCTTGTTTTTCTCATACCTTGGGTTCAACTCGACTACAACACTGCAAAAAATAAAGAAGTTAGTATTTAATGTTCTGATGATTTACAGATGCCCCAGAGTGGGAAGATTTTTTTAAATTTAACAGTGGGAGTTGGAGCAACTCCAGAGCTATAAAGAAAAGTCTCCTTAATTATGATTTTAAGCTGAAGGAGCAGTTTTTGTACAGTATGGTACTATTTAAAGTTTTAGCAATACTTCGTAGTTTTAAACCTTTATTCCCCCTTTGATATCAGACATCCATGCATCGGATTGTCTTTTGGGTGCTCCTGACTTCAGAAGAAAAGTTGGCCTATGCCAGAATAGCAAGATTCTCCCAAAGCTGCTATTTCCTTTCTAAAGCCCATTGTTCCTTTTGAATCTGGTGTGGATTCTGTTGGTTGGTTAGCAGGACACATGAGCCACCTCTTCCCCGATGGATGCCAGTGACATATTGGAGCATGGAGGGTTAGGCTACGTCCTTCTCATTGTTCCTCAAATATGTCAACTTCAGAACAAGATTGGGAGGCACATGGTAGTCCTCTCTTTTCTGTGATCATTTTGTGGAAACAGGAAACTTTAAAAGAGACTCCTGCCTTAGAGTTTCATGCAGTAGACGAAACCGATTCTAGCCATAGTTACAGTCTTGTATCAGAGTCATGTAACCTGAACTCCATTGGGATGGCACTGATGTGGCTGAGGGCTGAGTTAATCCAATATCTGTTGTATAATGACATGCCTGGTTTTGCTCGCACTGATGTCTGTAGGAGAGTTGAACTCTTAATGGTCCACGTGCCTGTTATTTATTGGGGCAAAACTCAGAAAATTCACTAGTTTTCCCCCCTTAACACCTCCTCTCCCGAAACAAATAAAAAATGTTGGGTTCTATACTTTTTAATTGCTGGAGGCCTGTCCAGCAGAGAAGTGTTGAAGTCTTTAATGATGAAGTCTTCCACTTTCATTTTCTAGCTCGCAAGGCTAGCGTGTCTAAGATAGAAAAAAATTATCAGTTGTGTTTCTTTGCCACGTGTGGGCTTTCTTTGCCTGGAAGTGGATTAGCAAAACATGTTTGATTGTCTGAGGCAAGACTGCTAATTTTGGCTATTTGGGGGTTTTGCTGTACAGGTAGGTGTCCTTTAAAAGCCAGCATCTGCCAACACTTACCACATCCTGGTACATGCTAAAAGGTGAGGAGAGACTGTCAACTTTTTGTGCAGATGGTAACTGTGAGGGTTAGTCAAGGCTTATGGTATAAGGAAATGCGGCGCTATAGTAAAGATTTTAACAGCAGTACACTTGTAAGGGAGGCCTGCTATTTTGAAAACTTCTGCAGTATGTTTCGTACAAACCACAAAGATTTTTTTACTGGTACAATGAGCAATTAAACATAAACTACAAGCAGTATTGCCAGCCTCAAACATCCAAAAAATAAGTCATGCCCCCCGCCCCCAAATCATGAGATCAGAAAAATATAGAAAAAATTTGTTCTTTTACATTGCCTTTGTGTGGGTGTGGGTTTTTTTTGTATTGTTTTGGGTTTTTTTAGTCTTTTTAGGATGCATTTGGAGCTTTTCTCTGCAATCACAAGAACTGGAATCGGCCATTTAAAAAACAAACAAACCCTGAGCTGAGATTCTCACATAATCACTTGTCTCCAGGAGCTGGGACTTGAAGAAAAACCGCAAATAATCATAAGACTTGTGATCAACACCACCACCAGTGGAAGTAATGAGGGTATCTCTGATACCATGGGGTGCTTACTGATAGATAATACTAACTTCTGAGTGAACACTGTAAATTGCTTTTAGCACCTGATCTTATGAGATACCAAGTGTGTGCTTCTCTTGTTAACTTGATATGAATTGAGGGTGCTCAGCATCTCCCATTTTCCAGGTGTCCGTGGACTTCTCTTCATTGCCAAGTTGACTTGAGTGTTCCCCCTGCTCAAATCTTGTCCTCCCACACCCAAATGTTTAACTCTGTTGCAGTGCTGCTTTTAACTTGAGTTAGCTGACCCAAGAGGGGGGATAGGCTAAAGCTTGACTGAACACAACCCATGATGCAAGCTAACCTGAGCTGTCTCTAGTGTGGATGCAGGCTAGATCCAGGCAGTGCTGCTAGTCTTTGCATACCTTCCCACAATTCTCCCATGTGCCCAGAAACGATGGGCACGTTCTCCCACAGTTCACTGGGAAAGAAACCATAGAGCTCAGCTTACTGCAGTGCTGAGAACCATGGACTGTCTCCCTGTTAGTTCTAGCAATGCGCAAGTGAATGCAGCAGTAGTAGATACAACAGCTCAAATGTAACGTCGCAGCGAGGCTGCTCTCGCTTGAGCTAGGCCTACTCGAGAGCAGTAACTGGAGTGTAAATAACTTGTGTTAACGCTGCAGTGAAGGCACCTACTGAGTAACAAAATCAAATGAAAAGCCTGGGGCGATTACTGCAAACACTCCTGTGATTGTTGGGCCTCCTCTGGCTGGAGGTTAGTTAGCTGGTAGAGTGAGAAGAAGCCAGCCAATCCATTAAAATGGAAATGTGCCTGATGTGAGAGCATACAGTACAGTGGATCAGAAACAGTCCTTAATAAAAAAAAAAAAGGGGGGGGTAAGCATGGCTACTATTTTAAGATTGCAAGTTGCAGACAATACACCTGTGTGTGTTTTGAGAGTCAATAACTGTGTGTTATTGGAAAGGAAGGAAATGGTTAAAAAGGAGAGGATGTTGAGTTGGGTCAGCCATAAGATAGCTAATCTTTTAGAGGGTTTTTTTTTTTT
>NW_027426554.1:0-1228 GCF_003597395.2 Chelonoidis abingdonii
TCCAGGGGCCCCTAAACCCAGGGGCCAAAAAACCCCATTTCCAGGGGCCCCAAAGACCCATTTTTAGGGGTCCCTAAACGCTGGGGCCCCAAAACCCCATTTCCAGGGGCTCCAAACACCCATTTTAGGGGTCCCTAACCGAATGGGCCCCAAAACCCCATTTCCAGTGGCTCCAAATCCCTGGGGCCCTAAATACCCATATACAGGGGCCCCTCACCCCTACGGCACGAAAAACCCATTTCCAGGGGCCCCAAACACCAGGGAGCCCAAACCCCCTTGTCCAGGGGCCCCTAACCCCAGGGACCCCAAAACCCCAACTCCAGGGGCAGTTAACCCTTGGGGTCCCAAAAACCGCTTTCCAGTGGACCCTAACCCCACGGGCCCCAAAACCCTATTTCCATGGGCCCCTAACCCCTGGGGCCCCCACACCCATTTTCCAGGGGCCCAAAACACCAGGGTCCCCAAACCCCCATTTCAAGGGGCCCCTAAATCCAGGGGCCTCCAAACCCCATTTCCAGTGGCCTCAAACACCAGAGACCCCAAACCCCCATTTCCAGGGGCCCCTAACCACAGGGGCCTCAAACCCCCATTTCCAGGGGCAGTTAGCCCCAGGGGCCCCAAAAACCCCTTTCCAGCGGACCCAAACCCCAGGGTCCCCAAAACCCAATTTCCATGGGCCCCAAACCCCAGGGGCCCTGAAACCCCATTTCCAGGGGCCCCATACACCAGGGACACCAAATCCCCATATCCAGGGGCCTCTAAACCCAGGGGCCGAAAAACCCCATTTCCAGGGGCCCCAAAGACCCATTTTTAGAGGTCACTATCCGCTGGGGTCCCAAAACCCCATTTCCAGGGGCCACAAACACCCATTTCCAGGGGCCCCTAAACGAAAGGGCCCCCAAACCCCATTTCCAGTGGGTCCAAATCCCTGGGGCCATAAATACCCATATACAGGTGCCCCTCACCCCTACGGCCCAAAACCACATTTCCAGGGGCCCCAAACACCAGGGACCCCAAACCCCCTTTTCCAGGGGCCCCTAACCCCACGGCCCCCAAAACCCTATTTCCATGGGCCCCTCACCCCAGGAGCCCAAAACCCTATTTCCAGGTGCCACTAACCCCTGGGGCCCCGAATCCCCATATCCAGGGACCACTAACCCCTGGGGTCCCAAAATCCCATTTCCAGGGGCCCCTAACACCGGGGTCCCCAAACCCCCATTTCCAGGGG
>NW_027426555.1:0-1067 GCF_003597395.2 Chelonoidis abingdonii
GTCCATGCTGATGACGGGTTTTGCTCAATAATGATCCAAAACAGAGTGGACTGACATGTGTTCATTTTCTTCACATGAGTCAGATGCCACCAGCAGGTTGATTTTCTTTTTTTTTTGTGGTGATTTGGGTTCTGTAGTTTCTGCATCGGAGTGTTGTTCTTTCAAGATTTCTGAAAGCATGCTCCACACTCCATCCCGATCACATTTTGAAAGGCACTTCAGATTCTTAAGCCTTGGGTTGAGTGTTGTAACTATTTTTAGAAATCTCACATTGGTACCTTCTTTGCTTTTTGTCAAATCTGCCGTGAAAGTGTTCTTAAAATAAACGTGCTGAATCATCATCTGAGACTACTATAACATGACATATATGGCAGAATGTGGGTAAAACAGAGCAGGGGACATACAATTCTTCCCCAAGGAGTTCAGTCACAAATTTAACTAATGCTCTATTTTTTAACAACCATCATCAGCATGGAAGCATGTTGTCTGGAATGTTGACTGAAGCATGAAGGGGCGCAGGAATGTTTAGCACAGGGATCCCCAACGCGGTGCCTGTGGGCACCATGGCCCATGTCCTGGCCCCGGGGAGAGCACCCGCCGAAATGCCGTAGCAGCATTTTGGCGGGGATGCCTCTCGATGATGACTCTTGTTGCTGACAAGTGACGTCATCGAGATGCGTCGCCCCCGAATGTTGGCAGCGATGCCTCTTGATGACGCCGCTTGCTGTCAACAAGTGATGTCATTGAGAGGAATTGCTCCTGAATTTCGGTGGAGATGCCTCTCGATGACGTCTCTTGTAGATGGCGTCGCCGCCAAAATGCCGCTGAAATTTGGCAGCAATGCAGTGGGTGCTCCACCGCCACAGTGGTCCTTTGGCTGGCACCCACCAGCCAGAAAGGTTGGGGACCACTAGTTCAGCATATCCGACGTAAATATCTTGTAAAGCCGGCTACAAAAGTGCCATGAGAACGCCTGTTCTCACTTTCTGGTGACATTGTAAATAAGAAGCAGGCACCAGTATCTCCATAAATGTAAACAAACTTGTTTGTCTTAGCGATTGGCTGAA
>NW_027426556.1:0-2437 GCF_003597395.2 Chelonoidis abingdonii
TCTCTCAGGAGTTTCAAAAGTTTATAAAGGCAAATAGGATACACCACATCACTTCAGCACCGTAACATCCGTCTACTAAGGGATTAGCTGAAAGATTTGTGCAGACAATGAAACAAGCTTTGAAATAGGCAAGGGGACAATTATTCATTCAAAAGCGTCTGGACACCTTCTTACTATCCTACAAAAACACACCTCATGCTACGACAAGGCATCCCCGACCTTTCTAATGATGGGACGACAGCTGCGCACTTGCTTTGATCTGCTGAAACCTTCTGAACCCCGACAAATTGTTCAACGTCAGCAGCAAGATCAAGTCATCAGGCATGCACCCAGAGCAAAAGACCAAACCTTGAGCCTGGGACAGCCGGTTTTAGCTCAGGATTATACTTCTGGAGCTAAATGGGTCCCTGCCACTGCATCTGACAAAGTGAGTATTCACCCACGAAAGCTTATGCTCCAAAACGTCTGTTAGTCTACAAAGTGCCATAGGATTCTTTGCTGCTTTTACAGATCCAGACTAACACGGCTACCCCTCTGATACCTGCCACTGTCATCGCTCAAACGGGACCTGTTTCCTACACCGCCTGGAGTGCAGAGGATCTCATCTGGCGGCGACATGTAGATCAGTTGCTGCCAGGTCATACCAGTCCTCAGGACACATTGTCAGTTGAGTTGCCTGACTTCACTACCTCTGTCGAGACACTGAATCAAGAGTCACCTGTTTCTGACTTTTCCCCTCCATTACTGCCAGCAGCAGAGATACCTCTCTGCCCGGCATGAGCTGATACCCCATCCTCACCCCTTCAGCCTACGAACCCTGAGCCCATTGTCAGGCCCGCACCCAAGACATTCTCGGGTGCAACAACACCAGAAGTCTGCTGTAATCCACCTAGAGACAGAAGGCCTCCTTGTTGGCTGGATCTTTAGCTAGGGCGAACCCACAGTTATGGGGCAAAATAATCACCAGGGTTTAGCCAGGAATGGAGGCAGTCTACCCTCCTTCTCTAGTTAGTGTTTGTTTTATTTTGGGGACATTCTTATTAAGGGGGGAGGAATATGTTGTGTATTTGGTTGTCATGGTAATAGAATCTTGTCTTGCTATTGCAACTGAGTCGGATTATTAGGGGATAGCCCAGCCTGTTTGGCTGGCTGTTGGTTAGTTCTGTGTGTAGCAATAAATGGCTGCTCCAAGGTTTACAGCTCTGTGTCTCCAGTGATTTCTTCCTAAAGCTGCTGCCCCCAAGGATATAACAGTGATGTCCAATAAACCCCACATTGGACACCAAAGGGTTGAAGAGCAGCTCTGAACTCAGGAGACCCCATCTCTCCATCCATCCCAAGCATGCGCCATCAGGAAGTGGGTCTTAAAAGAAAGCCAACTGGCTCAGTTGAGGGTGGACAAGGCAGGGAGAGGACCAGCCCTGGGAGCTCCAGAGGAGGAGGCAGCCTGACTCAGATTGCTTTTACAGGCTGGAGATGGGTTGGCAACACACCAGGTAGTGCTTGCCAGGACAAACTGCAGCATGCCATAGGAAAGGGGGAGATAGGAAGTGACCCAGGGAGGCTGACTTGAGGCACTGGGTGAAAAGCTCTGGACAGGCCTCACAGGGCCCTGAGTCGGAACCCAGTGAAATGGGAGGGCCCGGGTTCCCCTACCCTTCCTATTGCAACTACTGTCAGGGTGACCACTTGAGATTTGACCACTAGACAGCAGACTCAGGACCTGTTCACAGAACCTAAGACTGACTCATTTGTGTGTGTGTTTACTTGCTTTAACCATGTAAATAACTCTTAGTTCTTGTCTTAGTTAATACAGCTTTACTTAATTTATTATAAGATTGACTACAAGCATTGTCTTTACCGTGAGATCTGAGGTACACTTGACCTGGGGTAAGTGACTGGTCCTTTGGGACTGAGAGTATCCTGAATATTGTTGTGATTTTTGAGGTAAGGGCCCATCTGTCACAAAGGCAAGCTTGCCTGGGTAACAAGATAGACCAGTGTACCCAAGGGGACTTTCTGCGATTCCATGTTAATGCTGTTATAGTACTTGAAGAGTTCACACTTGATACTTGGTTGGTGAATTCTAAGTATTGAACTCACAACCAATTTGGGATTTGTGCCCTGCTTCTTCGCAGTCTGCCCTGAGGTTGGCACTCATGCTCTTGATCCACTCCAGACAGCCTGACAGGGGGTCATAAAAGCACCTGGACAGATGGGTATTTTTTATCTGCAGAACTGATTTTTTTTTCTACCAGCCATACCTTTCATATGGTAGCCAATCTGATGTGAAAGTTGAAAGTTCTGTTGAAAGAATGTTTATTTGGTTTTTAACATGTCCTTAAATTTTCATAAAAATTAGATTAAAATTAAACAAATTAGATAAAAAAATTGAATTCTCTAACTAAAAGCCACAAAACAGCTTCCCATCATTTAG
>NW_027426557.1:0-1070 GCF_003597395.2 Chelonoidis abingdonii
CTGAGAGTAATGGGAAGAAGGGGAGGGGAGTGTGGAGGAAGGCACCCAGGAAGTTGTCTGCATGGGTGAGTGGGAGAGAGGTGAGGTTTGGGGGTCTAGAGCTGTGGAGGATCCCAGACCCTGGCCACTGATGCTGAGCCCTTGCTG
The DNA here is from genome assembly GCF_003597395.2 of Chelonoidis abingdonii. Lineage (NCBI taxonomy): Eukaryota > Metazoa > Chordata > Testudines > Testudinidae > Chelonoidis > Chelonoidis abingdonii. Next base: position 148 of record NW_027426557.1, read on the forward strand.
TATCCTCCCTCCCATAGCAGGGCCACTACCCAGGCACAAATGGGCACTTTGTTGATGATGTCACAGGGTGGTAATGTAGCCTGTACAATTTTTACACCTAGAAGAGTACATGTTGCGAAGGCCTTCACACCAGTCGGGTTTCTCTCTTTACGCCGATACAGTCTGTTTCCCACAGTTCCATTTCCAGCTCTGATGCCATGGAGTGTTTACCTCTGTCTCCCTTCCCAGCTCTGATGCTGCAGAGCCTTGCCTGTATCCATTTTCCCGTTTCCCCCCTAACAAAGATTCGACATTCGTGGGGCCTCATCTGGATTACTGTGTCCAGTTTTGGGCCCAACACTATGAGAAGGATGTGGAAAAATGGAAAGAGTCCAGCGGAGGGCAACAAAAATGAGTAGGGGACTGGAACACATGACTTCTGAGGAGAGGCTGAGGGAACTGGGATTATTTAGTGTGCAGAAGAGAAGAATGAGGGGGGATTTTGATAGCTGCTTTCAATTACCTGAAGGGGGGGTGTTGTCAGATGCTACCTGTGTGGTGCTCTGCTCTGTTCAGTGTTGATATCACTTGGCTGCATGCGTATGTTCCCTCTATGTGATGTCCCAGCTCTGCTCAGATAGCTGACACAGCAGACCCAAAGAGAACCCCCAATGACCACAGACTCTAGTAAGGTGTAAAGTCACGTCAGCCAGTTTTATTGCGATCTTGGACACAATGGCAGTTCCTTGTAGGTTTCTTAGCCTAATTCAGGGCATACTACGAGAAAGTGCCTCTTGGCAATGTACCCGGCTCAGTCAGTGGTGGGACTTTCCACTGCCCCTAGGCCCGACAAAGACACTGCCCCAGGGATGCATTCTTATATACAGGTACAAACAGGTTACACATCACTCCTGACTTATTGAGGTGCAACCCCTCTGCGTAGC
>NW_027426558.1:0-3706 GCF_003597395.2 Chelonoidis abingdonii
AACCCTGGAGCCCTATCTCTAGTTCCGGGAGACGCCTTAACCCTGGCCCTAACCCTAGCTCCGGGAGCCCTTAACCCTGGGCCCCTAGCTCTAGCACCAGGAATCCCTAAACTCTGGGGCACGTACCTTAGCTCGGAGGCCCTTTAACGCCGGGGGCCCCAGGCCTAGTCCAGAGGCCTTATCCCTGTGGCCTCTTAGCCTTAGCTCCGGGGGCCTAAGCCTGGGCCCCTAGCCTTGAGCTCCGGGAAGCCTTTAACCTGGGCCTCTAGCCTTAGCTCCGGAGGCCCTTAACTTGAGGGGCCCGATCCCTAACTCCGGGAGGCCCTTTAAGCTCCAGGGCCCTAGCCCTAAACTTCCGGGATGCCCCTTACCCCGGTGGCCGCCTAGCCCTAGCTTGGGAATCCTTAACACCGTGGCCTAACCTTAGTCCGGGACGCTCTTAAACTTCCTTAGGGTCGCCTAGCCTAGCTTCGGGAGACCCCTTAACCACGGAGGCCCCTGGGCCCTAGTCCGGGCGGCCCTTAACCCGGACCCTAACTTAGCTCCGGAGGCCCTTAGCCGGGGCCCCTTAGCCCTAGGATCCGGGAATCCTGCTTAACCCCGGTGCCCTAGCCCAAGCTCCCGGGTAGGCCTTAACCTGGAGTCCCTAGCCCAAGCTCGGGAGGCGCCTTAACACTGGCGCTCCTAACCCTAGCTCGGGAGTCGCTTAACTCTGGGGCCCTAAGTCTTAGCTCCAGAAGGACTTAACCCTGAGGCCCCTAGCCTTAGCTCAGGAATCCCTTAACCTCTTATGGGTCCTAGTTTTTATCCGGTAGGCACTTACCTGGTGTCCCCTAGCCATACGCTCCGGGAGTCCCGTTAACCCTTGGCCCGCTAACAGCTCCGGAATCCCTTAAACCTGGGTCCACTAGCGATAGCTCCAGAGAGGCCCTTAACCCTCGGGCCCTAATCTTAAGGCTCCTGAATCCCTTTTAAGCCTGGGGCCCCTTAGTCTAGCTCCGGAGGCCCTTAACCCTGGGGACCCCTGCCCAAGCTCTACGTGATGCCCTGACACTGGAGGCCGTAACTTAGCTCCGTGATGCCCCTTAACCCTGGGCCCCCTAACCTTAGGTCCGGGAATCCTTTAAAACCTGGGGCCCCTAGCTCTAGCTCTGGGAGGCCCTTACAACTGAAAGCCCCTTCCCCTATCTCCGGGTGGCCCGTTACCCTTGGCTCCTAACCCTAGCTCCGGGGCCCGTAACCCTGGGGCCCCCTAACCCCTACCTCCGGGAATCCATAACCCCATGGGCCTCCTTACCTCTCAGCTCCCGGGAGGCCGTAACCCCGTTGCCCCTAGCCCTAGCTCCGGGAGGCCCTTAACCCCGGTGCCCTAAGCCCTCCTCCGGGAGGCCCTTAACCCGGTGCCCCTAACTTTCCTCCGGGAGAGTCCCTTACCCCGGGCCCCTACTAGCTCCGGGGAATCGCCTTACCCCTGGGGCCCCTAGCCTTAGCTCCGGAGGCCCTTAACGCGGGACCCCTAGCCCTAGCTCCGGAGGCCCTTAAACCCCGGGACCCCTAATCCCTAGCTTCTGAAAATTCCTTAACTCCCAGGGCCCCTACCCTAAGCTCGGAGGCCTTTACCTGTGGGCCCCTAGTCTTAGTCGGGGAATCCCTTAACCCTGGGGCCCCTAGGGCCCTAGCTCCGGGAGGCCTTACCGTTGGGGGCTTAGCCTTAGCTCTAGAGGCCCTTAACCTGTCGTCCCCTAGCCTTATCTCCTGGTAGGCCCGAAACCCTGGGGGTCCCTCGCCCAAAGCTCCGGAGGCCCTTAACACTGGGCCCCCAGGCCTAGCTCTCGTGAATCCCTTAACCCTGGGGGGCCGCTTAAGCCCTAGCTCTGGGAAATCCTTAACCCTGGGGCCCCTAAGCTTCGCTTCCGGGGGGGAACTTAACCCTGGGGCCACTTAGCCTAGGTCCAGGAGGGCCCTTAACCCTGTGGCCACTAAATTTAGCTCCGGGAATCCCTTTCATGCTGGGCGCCCCTAGCCCTAGTCTCCGCGGAGGCCCTAACCCTGGGGCCCCTAGCCGACGCTCCGTGAGGCCCTTAACCCTGGGGCCCCCTAACTTAGCTTCCATATGCCCGTAAACCTGGGGCCCCTACCTTAGCGCCGGGTAATCCCTTAAACTGGGGCTCCTAGCTTTTAGCTTCGGAATCCCTTTACCCTGGTCCCCTAGCCCTACCCCCGGGAATCCATTAACCTGGGGCCCCTAAACCTAGCTCAGGAGGCCCATTAACCCTGGTGCCCGTAGCCTGGCTCCGGGAATCGCTTTACCTGGGGCCCCTAGCCACTAGCTCCGGGGCCCAACCCTCGGGAGGGCCCCTAGCCCTAGCTCCAGAAATCCCTTAACCCTGGGGCCCCATATCCCTAGCTCCGGGAATCCCTTAACCCTGGGGCCCCTAACCTTAGTTCCGGGAGGCCCTTAACCCTGGGGCCCCTAGCCCTCGCTCCGGGAATCGCTTAACCCTTACCCCTGGGTCACCTAGCCCAAGTTCCGGGAGGCCCGTAACCCTGGGGCCCCTAGCCTTAGCTCCAGTAATCCCTTAACCCTGCTTCCCCTAACCTTAGCTCCGGGAGGCCCTTAACCCTAGGGCCCCTAGCCCTCGCTCCGGGAATCACTTAAGCGTGGGGCTCCTAACTCTAGCTCCGGGAATCCCTTAACCCTGGGGCCCCTAGCCCTATCTCCGGGAGGCCCATAAGCCTGGGGCCCCTAGCACAAGAACCGGGAGGCCCGAAACCCTGGGGCCCCTAACCTTTCCTCCGGGAGGCCCTTAACCCTGAGGGCCCCTAGCCCTAACTCTGGGAATCCCTTAAACCTTGGACGTCTAGCCTTAGCTCCGGGAGGCCCTTAACCCTTGGTCCTCTAGCCTTAGCTCCGAGAGGCCCTTAACCCTGAGGCCCCTAGCCCTAGCTGCGGGAATCCCTTAACCCTGGGGCCCCTAACCTTACCTCCGGGAGGCCCTTAATCCTGGGGCCTCTAGTCCTAGCTCCGGGAAGCCCGTAACCTTGGGTCCCCTAGCCCGAAGTCTGGGACCCCCTTAACCCTGGGGCCCTTAGCTCTAGCTCTGGGAATCCCCAAACCCTGGGGTCCTTAGCCTTAGCTCCAGGAATCCCCTAACCCTGGGGCCCTTAGCCTTAGCTCCGGGAATCCCCTAACCCTGGGGCCCCTAGCCCTAGCTCCGGGAATCCCTAAACCGTGGGGCCCCTAGCCCTAGCTACAGGAGGCCCTTAACGCCGGGGCCCCTGGCCCTAGCTCCGGGAATCCCTAAAGCCTGGGGCCCGTAAGCTTAGCTCCGGGAATCCCTTAAACCTGGGGCCCCTAGCTCTACCTTCGGGAGGCCCTTAACCCTGACGCCCCTAGCCCAAGCGCCGGGTGGCTCGTAACCCTTAGGCTCCTAACCCTAGCTCCGGGAGGCCCGTAACCCTGGGGCCCGGAGTCCTATCTCTGGAAATCCCTTAACCCTCGGGTCCCCTAGCCCTAGCTGCGGGAGGCCCTTAACCCTGGGATCCGGAGCCTTAGCTCCGGGACGCCCTTAACCCTGAGGCCCGGACCCTGAGCTCCGGGAGGCCCTTAACCCTGAGCCCGTACCCTTAGCTCCGGGAGGCCCTTAACCCTCGGGCCCCTAGCCCTAGCTCCGGGAGGCCCTAAACCCTTCGGTCCCTAGCCTTA
>NW_027426559.1:0-1120 GCF_003597395.2 Chelonoidis abingdonii
AATTGTGTATGTGTTATTGTGGCATTATACATATCTTTTCCAGTATGAGGGAGATGTGAATATAATTCCTCCACTTATCAGGCCTTTGAAACCACTGCCTGGATAAGTTTGCATAAACTAATTCAAACTGGATTTTCCAGACAAAGAAAATACTTTGGGATAAATAACCAAGTTTTAGACTGACTCTTGACCCAGCAAATGGACAAGACCCCAATCCATGGAAAGTTTCAATCCTTCGGGAAGGGTTGAAAGGGCTTTGACCTACAGAGGTTCCATAAGACTGGGTGCTGGTTCTGAGCTGAAGCTGTGATGAACCTGAAGCCACAAGGAAACTTCTTGAGTGGAAGGACTAATCACTGGCCAGAGCCCGTGCTAGAATTGGGATGATCTCTGATAAGTTTATTAGCATGCCTGTAGGTTCTTTTGTTGGTTTTAATATGTTTTCTCTGTAATGCCTTAAGAATAAAATAGGCTTGCTTAGAAAGAGCTGTGTGATAACTTATAACTGTGGGCAGTCATTGTTAGTTGTCTCTGAAGAGAAAGCAAGCAGGCCTGCTGGCGCTGCCTGTCTCTGCTGTGACCAACACAGCAAAAGCAGGGAACTAGACCATCTGGAAATGCACTGATCAGGAGGGAGAGAGATACAGGTCTCCACCCAAAAGTCCAGGTGCCAGAAGCTTTAGAGTCAGGGAGATGCCTGAGATCCACCTCATGGTAAGACGTGGCCCAGGGAATATAAGGTCTGTCACACCTTATGCTGGGGTTACGTTCCGTGGTCAGCGCGTAAAGCGAAAACCGCGTATAGTCAAAATGACCCTTGAAAATCCCTTAAATCACCTATAAAGTACAATTTTGTGTATACAACCCTGTACAGTACTATGTATTGTATACAGCAGTGTACAGTATAGTATATAATAAAGACTACATATGCAAAATACAATTTTATAGTATTTTTAATAACATAACAGAGAGACAGAAGAATGAAAGAATAAAAAATGAAAACTGTACAGTACAGTGCAGTACTGTAAACCTGAACAGTCACCAGTCATCCTGGATATTCTTGCTAGTCTTGTACTGTACACACTCCAATGATTAGTCTTCCTCTTCCCCTGACAATGCT
>NW_027426560.1:0-1141 GCF_003597395.2 Chelonoidis abingdonii
GGATAATCACATTCAGTAAATCATAACCTTTCCAATGATATCTCGTATGAACCATCTTGCATAAAACATATCTTAATTATGCCATATTCATACCATAACAATATCTCTATGAAGAATATGGGGCGTAATGTCACACACAAGCACACACACAAATAACTCTAGTTTCCCTGAACCACAGAGACTATTTGTTCCAAGGAAAAATAGTTAAATGCATATTGGAGTGCCAAGGGATGCATAAAACAAATATTAGCAGACAAAAGTGAAGTAACTTATCATAGGAACCACTGTATTAACAGATGCAAACTACTACTCTATATCAGTATCCCAAAGAAACACACACCTTGGACTAAAGCCATCCGTGACTGGCTTCACTGAAGTTACAACAGGAATGATTTGGCCCCTGGCATTTTCTTTTAATTACATCACATTAGTTATTAAGCTATAGCAATACCAACATTCCAGGAAACAATACCAGGCAACTAATGGGAAAAACAGCTGCAATTCCGTATCTCAGTAACAATGCAGATTAGTGTTAATTTATGCATGTGAGATTTTGATACTGAAATATTATCCTTAAATGTCTTCTTTATTGAGAGCCAATGCCTCATGTTAATCATAAACATATCAGTCTTTCAGCTGTAGTGAGACAAAAAGAGCACCAACTGACATAATGATTTATGACATAATACAGAGCACACCATACCATATGCAGGAGTGCACTTACCCATTATAGATGCTATATAAAAACTCACCTACTCCAATGCTACCCTTGATATTCACACAAAGGAACATATGGAAGAAACAACTGGGGGAGACTCATTCGGACAGCAGAGCTCTACTCATATATTCCCACATGCAAGGAGAGAGAGAAAGAGAGAAGATAACATGGAATAACTGTTCAGTACATTAGAGAGCACCTCTAGGTTATCATCAGTTTTGTCATTGTGCACCTTAGTTTCTGTAGTTATGATGATTCATAATCAGATGTATCTATTCAGCCTCCATGCAGTCTATAACAAAAATAACTTTAGAACAGTCCTGGAAAGATTCTCTGAGAAGCTCACAGCAACTGAACATGTTTTGTGATGTTCAGTCTTCTGATGATATGGTACCCTAAATTTATCACAAGGTGACATGTAGG
>NW_027426561.1:0-1573 GCF_003597395.2 Chelonoidis abingdonii
GACAATAGAGTCATTGTGGAGAAACTACACAGATTCTTGGCTTCTGTCTTTGCAGCAGAGGATGTTGGGAAAATTCCCAACCCTGAGCCAGTTTTTGTAGGTGACAAATCTGAGGAACTGTCACAGATTGAAGTGTCACTAGATGAGGTTTTGGAATTAATTGATAAACTCAACATTAACAAGTCACCGGGACCAGATGGCATTCACCCAAGAGTTCTGAAAGAACTCAAATGTGAAATTGCTGAACTATTCACTAGGTTTTGTAACCTGTCCTTTAAATCAGCTTCGGTACCCAACAACTGGAAGATAGATAGCTAATGTGACGCCAAAAGGGCTGTAGAGGTGATCCCGGCAATTACAGACTGGTAAGTCTAACGTCGGTACCGGGCAAATCGGTCCAAACAATAGTGAAGACATAAAATTGTCAGACACATAACAGAACATAAATTGTTGGGCTAAAGTCAACATGGTTTCTGTAAAGGGAAATCGTGTCTTACTAATCTATTAGAGTTCTTTGAAGGGGTCGATAAACGTGGAGAAAGGGGATCCGGTGGATGTAGCGTACTTAGATTTCCAGAAAGCCTTTGACAAGGTCCCTCACCAAAGGCTCATACGTACATTACGTTGTTGTGGGATAAAAGGGAAGGTCCTTTCATGGACTGAGAACCAGTTAAGACAGGGAACAAAGGGTAGGAATTAATGGTAAATTCTCAGAATGGAGAGGGGTAACTAGTGCTGTTCCCCAACAGTCAGTCAGTCCTAGGACCAATCCTATTCAACTTAATTCACAAATGATCTGGAGAAAAGAGTAAAAGGTGAGGTGGCAAAGTTTGCAGATGATACTAAACTGCTCAAGATGGTTAAGACCAAAGCAGACTGTGAAGAACTTCACAAAGATCTCTCAAAACTAAATGATTGGGCAACAGAATGGCAAATGAAATTTTATGTGGATAAATGTAAAGTAATGCACATTGGAAAAAATAACCCCGACTATACATACAATATGTTGGGGGCTAATTTAGCTACAACTAGTCAGGAAAAAGAGCTTGGAGTCATCGCTGACAGCTCTCTGAAGATGTCCATGCGGTGTGCAGAAGCGGTCAAAAAAGCAAATGGGAGGTTAGGAATCCTTACAAAGGGGATAGAGAGTAAGACAGAGAATATATTATTGCCCTTATATAAATCCATGGTACGCCCACATCTCAAATACTGCGTACAGATGTGGTCACTTCATCTCAAAAAAAGATATACTGGCATTAGAAAAGGTTCAGAGAAGGGCAACTACAATGATTAGGGGTTTGGAGAGATTAAAGGGGCTAGGACTTTTCAGCTTGGAAAAGAGGAGCCTAAGGAGGGATATGATAGAGGTCTATAAAATCATGAGTGATGTGGAGAAAGTCGATAAGGAAAAAGGTATTTACTTGTTCCCATCATACAAGAACTAGGGGTCACCAAATGAAATTAATGGGCAGCAGGTTTAAAACAAATAAAAGGAAGTTCTTCTTCACGCAGCGCACAGTCAACCTGTGGAACTCCTTGCCTGAGGAGGTTGTGAAGGCTAGGACTATAACAG
>NW_027426562.1:0-1020 GCF_003597395.2 Chelonoidis abingdonii
GAATTATATTGTAAAAATAAGAATGGATTAAAGAAATGTTGTATGTACCTTTAAGCAGAAATAAGAAATACAGGTGCCAGGAAAAGAAACATTAGGCATAAACAAGGGTGCTAATGGCGAAACATTAACAGAAGATCGGTAATAGTTAGTAAGGAAAATAAGATATGCATGGCTAGCCCAGGTAAACTTATCAGATTCTGCTTCCTTTCTTATCTTGCTAAGTGCTCCCCCCCTTTTATCTGTGTAAATAAGATAGTTTGTGTCTTGTATGGGGCTCACATTATCTGGGTGTATTAGCAGAGCGCTGTGCTAATAAAACAGAGTGGTCTGACAAACTTGTGAGTCCTGAGTCTAATTTTGACAGTACTTATGGCTGAACTGAAGTGAAGTGGGTTAAAAGAACATTCCAAAATGCCTCACAATTACTGCAGAACTAATGTTTGTTTTTATGAAAAAGGAAAGATACAGTATTTGAATGGTAGGCTATTTTCAAAGCATTTCAGTTTCTGCATGTTTCATGTGTGCTATTTCAGTGTTATACATATTTGCTACATTTTTATATGGTCTGGAAAGTGATTTTTATGTAACTGTCTTTGACTGTATAATGGATTTACAGAAGTCACTGTAGACATGAATGTTTTTCTTACAAAGTTAAAATGTTATTTCCAAAAAATACTTCTGATTTCTTATTACTGACTTCTAAGAAACTATTAGTATAAGAATAATCTATGTGTATTGTTTAAATATACTGAATATATTTTATTTAGATATACTCAGTGCTATATGATATGTTTAGGTCATTTGGATTTACAGTGTTTATAAGAAAATATGATTGATTTTTAGACCCACTATTTCTCCCATTGATTTAAATGAAATTTATATCATTGACATTGAAGAGAACAGGAGCAGAACTTTAAAGGAAAAAAAATCAAGAACAACCATGGAATGAAATGTATCCCAACTATACATGTTAAATGATGGGATCTAAATTAGCTGTTACCACTCAAGAAAGAGATCTTG
>NW_027426563.1:0-3059 GCF_003597395.2 Chelonoidis abingdonii
ACTACCTGTGTCCTGCCCACTGGTCCGGGGGACTCTGCATTTTAATTTTAATTTTAAATGAAGCTTCTTAAACATTTTAAAACCTTATTTACTTTACATAAAACAATAGTTTAGTTATATGTTACAGACACAGAAAAAGACCTTCTAAAAACGTTAAATTGTATTACTGGCTCACAAAACCTTAAATTTGAGTGAATAAATGAAGACTCGGCATATCACTTCCGAAAAGCTGCCGACCCCTGATCTAAGTGCTTGTGTGGGTACTTCCTGAAATAGGTCAAAAGTACGTTCTATGATATTCTGAGGATCACCAATGTCCTAGCTAGCAAGGCTAAGCACACATTGATCCTTTATACAATGCTACATCATTTTCTCCAGGATCCTGCACATTCAACAGTTGGCCAGTTCTGGAAAGGGAACCTCACTGTGGAATCAAGATGCCCAAGAAAGGACATCAGGATAAACAGGCTTACCCCTCTTTAGAGTTAACCCACTAAATGTTGGATAGAGAAAATGCTGAAGAATGCCTCTGCAGATATAACACACCACATCGCTGTATATTGGTTTATATAACAGCATTGGAATATTTTCAGTACTTTCTAACCCATTCCTGTTACATCCTACATTGTTTATTTTTTAAACTCACATACTTAAGAGTTTATCTTTATTGGACTTTACCTTGAGTTAATTGGTCACTTGAGATACTTAACACATTTGTAAAGGCTAGTGTGGACACACACCCACAAGTTTCATCAAATCTATAAACATTTATTCATTTATGCCAGGCTGATTCCTATATTCTGGAACAAACATCTCCTGCCTTCTTGTGCATTCAAACATTGATCCCCATTTCCTATGTCTCAAACTGTATCAGACAACTTCCTGCTGGGAAAGATCAATAAAACAGAAGCTTTACTGTGAGATTGACACCACTCACAGTTCCAGTACTAATAAAAGAGTGGCAAATACTTCTGAACTATGTTGAAAATTCATTACACATTTAACTATGATAACATTTTATGAATGTTAGAATTACGAATAAAACAAACTAAGACAAATTAATTCAACCTACTACACCTCATTTTAGACCATTTATTAAAGTAGCAGCTTTACACATACTGTCAAAGGAACAGATTCTGCTTTTTTAAAAAGAACAAAAGCAGACCTTCATTTAGGCTTAATACTAATCCATCGCTAAAAGATGCCAGAACAAAACACTATCATCTATTATTAACAGACTAAGAAAATTCCACTAAAATTTGGATAGTTACAGGATACAGAAGCTGAAGCAAAACTTATGTCTTTTTTCTGTCAAATGCAGCACATTATATAGATCCTGCCTACTACACTTCTAAAATTTATGTCCCCCAGCCTACTTGGGTCCTCCACTCCCAGGAATAACTGCAGTGCTGCGCATTTTTCCAAAGGTGCAAAAGCATGAAATTCACATGATTCTTGACAGTTTCACTACTGCCCACAAGGTTCTGAACTGAAACAATTAAACTGATCAGAGTTAATTTCATTCTACTGTTGCCTGGCACAGCTAAGAGGCAATGGAGCCTTTCATTTGCAGATCTTGTAAAGTCTTGGATTGGTTAACAACCACTTCACGTTTCCAAGATTACCTTTATTAACCAGAAGGGTTAAAAACTTTTTTTTTTTAAATGAACACTTAATCTACAAAAGACAATAACTTAGGCCCTCACTCTTCCAGGGAAACTTTGTCCCCAACACTCAAAAGTATGTAAGCAAAATTTTCACATCCTCCTAACATAAGTCACCATATTAAAATGGTTTACACTTCATATTGAAGTCACATCATTCTGGGGCTTGCGGAGAGTTGTTATGGACAGTGTAAAAGCAAAGTTTCCTTCTGTGTTCGAAACTTAAGGGTGGTGTCTCTCATGTAATTTTAATCCACACTCATCTCCTTCCCTGAGAACCTAGTCAACTTCTATTTAAACTATCTATGAATCTAAAATTAAGGTTGCACAAAACCCCATTCATTCTAATTGAAACATGCATGAGATCCATTTTTACCTGAATAACAGTTTATTCAATTCCAGGGGGGCGGGAGGGAAGTGTCCAAAGTGGCTAATCAGAGCCCTAAAAATTGAAAAATTACCTAAATACATTATGTTGCCCATTACATATCCCATCTAACAGAGTATTATCTTGCTTTATAAGTTATGAAAAGTGCATTAAAAAAAGTGCATTAACCTTTGTTAACCAACAAAATTTAGAGGTTTTGCATTGGTAAGCAAGATGCTTTCAGTTATACACAAGTAAATAAAGAATGGCTTAAAACCTCTTCTTCACAAATTCTACTAAAACTGGGCCAGCACAATTTAGCATTCAGACTGCAGTTAAAATCTGTCATAAAAACAAACCAGCTAGAGAAGTTCTTCTCTCTCCTCCAGTTAAGGTTTAATTTAACTTAATGGAGATTAGAGGTTTTTCACTTAGCTGAATGCTCCTTGGTGAAGGCTATGGGGTTTTTTAAGATATTCACCACAATGGTATACCACTTCCTGCACTGAAACCTAAAGCACTAAAGCCACAACGATTAATGATCGCAAATACATATAAAATGTGAGCAACAGAATTCAGATTTTAAAACACTTATGATGCACTTGTAACAGCGAACATAAGCTTGCTGCTCTTAATTAGCATCCTTGATCAACATTATTCAATGCCTACATCATCAGGAAGTAGATATACAGCAGAAGATAGTTACCAAAATGCCACTCTCAACAAACATACTTAATGATACGAGAACAGACATGCCTCTTTTCCAGCAGTAACTATATAGTAATCATAAATTCTGTTTTTCCATCAGTGCACGGGGTAGTAATACTGATAACTCCCATTAATACAGATAACAAATGGCTCATGCTATTTCTGCACACACTTACAGAAGAATCAATCCTACTATTTTACAAACCATGGTTTTTAACTCAGTGAACTATTAAATGTTTTGAATAACTCTTTGTAAAATGCAGCACAGTGTTTGAGTGCTAAACGCATGGTCTAGTTCACCAGTTATATGGCTCACTGGG
>NW_027426564.1:0-1699 GCF_003597395.2 Chelonoidis abingdonii
CCCCCCCGACCAGTGGCCAGGACTGGGGCAGTGTGAGTGCCACTGAAAATCAGCTGGTGTGCTGTATTTGGCACATGTGCCATAGGTTGCCTACCCCTGTTCTAGAGTAACTACAGTGTAATCATTTGAAACTTCACTAGAACTACTCAGGATTTACACTAGTGTAAAAGATCAGAATCTCATATAGATATACACTCTCTCTCTCTCTCTGGACCATGTTCACCTGACTTGTGCAAACAAGTTCAATCCAAAGTATGCATGTAAGGTGAGGCTGCATGTAACATGCAAAATTGCATCTTTTAAACTCTGGTTTCTTTGTCAGCTAGGAGAGCCTTATTCTGTGTTTTATCAAGAGGGAAGAACGTTAATAAACAAAGATAATTCATCAGTTACTCCCAAGAGCATTCTGCACCAAAAAATTAAACGTTCTGTGCACAATATTTTAAAATTCTGCAAACTTATTTGTTAAAGGCTCCAGCATGGCAGTGGGGAGCACAGGCCACTGACTGCACAGAGGTGGGAGATCACTCCCAGGACATGGCCTCAGCTGTGAGGCTGTACCCAACCCTGACACAGCGCAAGGACCAGGCCTGTCCCAGAAACACCCCAGGGCCCTGCCCCTCTATGCCAGGTGCACCAGTTATGGTGTAAGCAGGCTCAGCAAGGCAGGATCCAAGTGAGGAGGGGGCTTAGTGTGTGTGTGGGGGGGGGGGGCATCCAGCTGTGGGTTGAGAGAGTTCTGTGTAGGGCAATCTGGGTGTGGGTGGCTCAGTGGGGGATCCCGGTGTGGAGGAGGGGGGAATCTGGTTGCACAGGGGCTGTTGAGGCATTCTGGGTGCCATGGTAATGGACTCTTCAGGGGGTCCAGGTGAAGTTTGTTGGGGCTTGGGGTGGGGGTGCTCTGGGTGTGTGGAGTATAGAGCTTGGCAAGGGGGTGTCTGTGTGGGGGCTTCAGTGGAAGTGTCCAGATGCTGAGTGAGTGGGGATCCAGGTGCAGCTGGTTGAGGCTCAGTAGGGTGAGGTGAGGGTGGCTTGTCAGGGTGGTCCAGGTGCAGGCAGAGTGGGACTTGTTTGGGAGGGGCTAGGCAGAAGGGTCTGGGTATGAGGGGGGTTGGATGCAGGTGGGTTGGGCAGATGGGGGAGGGAGGGAACAGCTCCCTGTACAATGACCCCTCCCCCACAGCTGAGGAGTGATGAATGCAGAAAGCATGGGGGCGGGGGAAGAGAGCTTTCTCCTCTGGCTGTAGGAAGCTCTGCAATCTGGGGGTGACACAACCCTGGATGGCATGGAGGGGAAGAGGAAGTCCTGTCTTTTCCATCCCAGCCAGGACTAGCAGGTTAGCACAGTGCAGGGTAGGAGCCACCAGTCTGGGTCTTCCCCTGCCCCACAGTGATTTATTTTTCTGCCATCTGCATTGTGTACCCAAAAAAACCTTCTAGGGAGGGTTGCATGACTGGTTTTGTGGCTTCCCTTTGCTTCTGTCAGCTGCCTTTTTCCCCCCCCCCCTTCCTGTGGGGAAGCAAATCTGCAGGGGGGCATAAATTCTACACATGCACAGTGGTGCAAATTTCCCCAAAGAGTATAAATTAGTGTACTAAGGTCATATTGCTGCCTGCCATGAAATAACCTGTGAAAATGGGGGGGGGGGGGGGGTTAAAATATGTACAGAGGGGAACTTTTATGCTCTAATCTGGAAAG
>NW_027426565.1:0-2600 GCF_003597395.2 Chelonoidis abingdonii
TCAGAGGATGGAGATGGATGGCAGGAGAGAGATCACTTGATCATTGCCTGTTAGCTTCACTCCCTCTGGGGCACCTGGCATTGGCCACTGTTGGTAGACAGATACTGGGCTAGATGGACCTTTGGTCTGACCCGGTACGGCCGCTCTTATGTTCTTATGTCATTACCCTGTACACCCCTTATGGTGGCAGTAGCAGGCCCAGCATATCACATCTCAGAGGCAAGCTCTGTAAGTGCTTCAGCAGCTTGGCCTTGTGGGTGCTAGCCTTGGTGCTTCCTTTTCAGACACATGGCTAAGGGAAAGGTTTTTACTAGGGCTGGCAGAAAAGGGAAAAGGTTGCAAATACTCTAGGTAAAGAGGCTTAAACAGTTACAGTTCAAGGTGAGTGACAGGGCCAGCTCCAGGTTTTCTACCGCCCCAAGCGGCAAAAAAAAACAACAAAAAAGCCGTTGCAGCGTGATCACACCCCTCCACTCTTCGGCTGCAATTCGGCGGCAGGTCCTTTGTTCCGACAGGGACTGAGGGACCCGCCGCCAAATTGCTGCCAAAGACCCAGACGTGCCGCCCCTTGATATTGGCCACCCCAAGCACCTGTTTCCTTAGCTGGTGCCTGGAGCTGGCCCTGGTGAATGATAGTGGTACCTGTTGAGCTGCTGGGCAATCCAATTAAGAGTTAAGGCTCTTCAGACCTACAGTGCCCTCTGTGGCCCAATCCCTATTCAAGCAAATAAGCATTTGTAGGTTTCCAAGCCAGACACAGTTAGCATCTCTCATTGAGTCACTCTGCACGGGCTCCCTGCCCAGCCACCGCTGCTCCCTCACAGACCTGCACCCAGCTGTGATTTCCGACAGGCACAGCCAGTTCCAAAGTGGAATAACTTCAACAGGAGAAACAGAGAAAGGCCCACCCTAAAATAGCTCATAGCCCAGTGGCTATGGCACTCACACAGGAAGGGAAAGACATCAGGTGGACTGGGGAGCTCAACCTGGGGCTCCCACATTCCCTGTGACTGCTCTAACCACTGGGCTAGAGAACATAAAGACACCAGCATTTTTTTCTTTGTGAGAAAGAGCTGATCTGGCTCTGATGCCTAACTTCAGGAGAAGGTTCATGGCCACGGATCCTGAGCGCAGACTGTCACCTCCCTCTGGCTCTGAGTTAGGCACCTAAGTCCCATCCCCTCCTCAGCATTTCCTATTGGCTAGCTCACGCGGCTCCCCACTCAGCACGCTAGCTTCCATAAACTCCATCCTTAGGCACCTATCTCTCCCCATGCATGGTATAGAAAGCCTGGATCCCTAGCTCAGGACTGTAGTTTTCACTAAGTAGCAGAGCACCCGAGTTACACATTGCAGTGCTCAGCCTTTGTGAATCTAGCCCTTAATCTCTCCTACTCCCCAGTTCCCTGCCTGTGAAATGAGGATAGTTGCCTACCTCACTGGGGAGTTGTGAGGATGAAATCTATAAGGGATTGTGAGGTGCTCAGACACTGCAGGGTTGAGGGCCAAATAAGATAGCAGATCTGCCACACTTGTGCAAGCACCTCCTTGAAAGTCTTTTCTGCCTCCCAAGGGGCAGGAATGGCTGTACAGACCTCTCTGCCCATTGCACACAGGACCTGCAGGGGAGGAAATGTTCTATGCAGGCCCTGTAGGTCTCAATCACCTCCAGAGAGGGAAGAGGCTGTGTTGTTACTGATCACATTTCTAAGGCCATGTCTACACTATGCATGAAAGTCGATCTAAGCTATGCAATTTGAGTTACATTAACAGCATAACACAAGTTGACGTAGCTTAGATCTACTTATCGCAAGGTCTACAATACACGATGTGGACTGGAGATGCTCTTCTGTCAACTCCCCTTACTCTTCTTGATCCAGTGGAGTACAGAAGTCAACAGGAGAGTGATCGGCACCGATGCATGGATCGCCGCAGCGTTGATCCTCCGGTAAGCATAGACAAGTCCTAAGACAGAAGCATAGGAATTGCCAGACAGGAGCAGACCAAGAGCCATCTAGCTCAGTATCCTATCTGTGACAATGGCCAGTACCAGGTGATTCAGAGGAAGAGGTAAGAACCTGACAGTAGCAAATGTGAGATGAGATCAGCTAAAGCCATGAAGCACAAGGTTTAAAATCCCTACCAAAATTGTTATCATTAATTATAGCAACTCTGAATATTCTTGTTAGGCATATAAATACCCAGTCCTTTTGTGAATGTTGCTAAATTCTAGGCCTCAATTACTTCCTGTAGCAATGAGTTCCACGGTCTAATTACATGGTGTGTGGAATAAGTATTTCCTTTTGAACCTCCCACTTTTTAATTTCATTGAACATTTGTTCATTTGTTCTCATGTTATGAGACAGGAAGAAGAGAAGGTCCTGATCTGCATTCTCTAGGCCCTCAGTATGTTATCTATTTTTATCAAGTCCTCTCTTATTTGTCTCTTTCTAAATTAAACAATCTCTTTTCATATAAGAGTTTTTCCAGAACCCTAATTATTCCTGTATCAGAGGGGTAGCCGTGTTAGTCTGGATCTGTAAAAGCAGCAAAGAGTCCTGTGGCACCTTATAGACTAACAGACGTATTGGAGCATGAGC
>NW_027426566.1:0-2694 GCF_003597395.2 Chelonoidis abingdonii
AGGAGTTTCACAGGTTGACTGTGCATTGTGTGAAAAACAATGGCTCCAAGCCGCACTTCTGAGGTGTCTGTTTGTAAAATAAAGGATTTTGAGAAGTCTAGGAGGAACAGGATGGGTTCTTGGGTGAGTCGCTCTTTCAAGGTCTGGAAGGCCCTTTCACAGTCCTCCAACTACCGGACATTCCATGGCAGGAGTTCTTTGTGAGGTAGGAGAGGGAGGCGGCTATTGTGGCAAAGTCTGGCATGAACCGTCTGTAGTTTCCAGACAAACCCAGGAACTTCCTTACCTTTCTTTTCATTGTAGGGGTGGGGTAGTCCTTCAGGGCCTATACCTTGTCCACCAGGGGGCGGAGATGCCTCACCCTCACCGTATATCCCAAGTAGGTCACTTCTTTCCACCCGAGGGGACACTTGGTGGGATTATCTGTGAGTCCTGCTTCCTTCAGAGCCTGTAGGACCATGGTGAGATGTAGGTGTTCCTCCCGACTTGTGCTGTAGACCACAATATTGTCAATATAAGCTACCACATACTGTCGGTATGGCTGCAACAGTTGGTCCATCAATGTAGCCACAGCCCCATGTAACCCAAAGGGCATGGTGATTAAATGATATAGACCGAGTGGTGCAGGGAAGGCTGTCTTCTCCCAGGAAGTCAGGGTCAGGGGTATTTGCCAGTACTCACTGGTCAAATCTAGTGTTGATAGAAACTTAGCACTACCCAGCTGTTCCAGCAGTTCATCCACCCATGGCATCAGGTAGGCATCAAAGCAGGAAATGGCATTGATCCCCCAAGAATCTATACAGACCCTCATAGTCCCATTGGGCTTTGGGACCAGAAGTATGAGGCTTCTCCATTCACTCCAGGATTCTTCCATTACTCCCAAGGCTAGCATCGCCTCAAGTTCTTTCTGGACCACTTCCCACATTTTCTGGGGAAGTGGGAGATGTTGTTGCAGAATTTTTGTCCAGGAATGGTGTCTATGTGGTGGCTGGTAATACTTGTCCATCCTCGACAAGAAGATAAAACAAAGGTGGCCATAGTGAGACGGCCTCCGGGTAGCAGGTCACGTAATCAACTACCACTAGAATATACTGACACACCATGTGAGCTGTAGACCCGTAGTCAGGGTTTGTAGCAACTCCCTGCACGGAGCTCACAGTCTCCATCCTTCCCCGTCAGCAGCCTCCCCAGACTGAGCTGGGCTGCTATCTTTTATATCCTGCCTCAAGGCTGAGCATGCCCAGCAGGGTCAGAGAGGTGGGGCTTTCCCAGCCTGCAAAGCATAGTTAACCTTTTCGGTGCTGGTGTGGTGCCCCCTCACATGTACCAAAAGAGTTTGAAGGCTTTCTGATGAGAATTGGTACATTTCATTATAAATCTGCTGTGTATGCCAAGGAAATGGGATAGTAGAAAGACTGCATGAGACTCTGAAGTAACATGTGGCTTACATATTAGAGGAATACTGAAATACACCTTTGCATTAAGTCCTGCTTTACATGATATTCGGAGTATGCCTCATGAAAGTACGGAGTAACCCCATTCTATCAGCTCTTCAGCCAAGCTAGTAGGACCAAATTGTTTATAATGACTCATTTACTGTCCTTGAAAACAACTGATGTGATTAGGAAATACACGAGTTTCAACAAGCATATCCTTAAGAGACTCTAGGCCAGGGGTCGGTAACCTATGGCACGCGTGCCAAAGATGGCACGCGAGCCAATTTTTAATGGCACGCGACTGCCTGCTGGGACTCCGCATGTCGTTAAAAATCAAGCCGCCGGCCCCTCTCCTGCCTTCTTCCCTCCTCTGGAGCCCTGACACCGTGTGCGCAGAGCTCTGGGGGCTGGGGCTGCGTGCTCCCGCAGGGCAGAGTTTGGCTCTGCAGGGAGGAAAAGACGCTCCCCGCTCACCTGGAGCCCTGCCACCATGCACGCAGTGCTCTGAGGGGTGGGGCTGTGCGCTCCCGCAGGGCAGTGTATCTGGCTCTGCTTGGAGCCTCAAGGTAAGGGGTCCGGGACTGGGGGAGGGAGGGTGGATAAGAGGTGGGGGCAGTCAGGGGATAGGGAGCAGGGTGGGTTGGATAGGGGGTGGGATCCCAAGGGGGGGTGGCTAGGGGCAGGGGTCTCTGGAGAGGAGAAGTCAGGGAGCGGGGGGGTGGATGGACGCATGGGAGTTCTGGGGTCTGTTAGGGGACAGGGGGTCGACAGGGGTCAGGGCAGTCAGGGGACAGGGAGCGAGAAGGGGCCGAGAGGGGGCAGTTAGGATGGGGGGTCTCTGGAGGGGGTGGTCAGGGGGCAAGGACCTGGGGGGATTGGATGAGTCGGAAGTTCGGGGTGGGGGGCTGTCAGGAGGCAGGGGTGTGGAGAGGGGTTCTGGCAGGCAGGGAGCAGGAGGAGGGCTGTATGGGTCAGGAGTTCTGGGGGTCCTGTCAGGGGGCAGGGAGCGGTTGGATGGGGCATGGGAGTCCCAGGAGTCTGCCTGGGGTGGGGGTGTGGATAAGGGTTGGGGCAGTCAGAGGACAGGTAGGGGGTAAGGTCCTAGGGGGGCAGTCAGGGGACAAGGAGCAGGAAGGCTCAGATAGGGGATGGGGTCCTGGGGGGCAGTTAGGGGCAGGGATCCCAGGAGGGGTAGTCAGGGGACAAGGAGCAGGGAGGCTCAGATAGGGGATGGGGTCCTGGGGCGCAGTTAGGGGCA
>NW_027426567.1:0-1361 GCF_003597395.2 Chelonoidis abingdonii
AAAAAAAAAAAAAAAAGGAAAGGAAAGGAAAGGAAAGGAAAGGAAAAGGGGAGAAAACAAACCTCAAGGGAGCCCAAATTTTCAACTTCTTCCTCTAAAGAAAGGCAGAGAGTTTGTTATCACTGTGGGGCTTCTGGCATATAAAACCACATTACTTAAAACTAAAGGTGATCCCACAATCTGCACCAACAACCCCTTCTGTGAGTGCCAGTCCTACCACCTTGACCCCAGAAGAGAATGGTCTCATAAACTATATTAGGACTGAGTTTTGGGAAGGTAGTGAAAAGTTTATTAAGAGTGCTAGAGTGAATGGCATAGAATGCACAGGGTGATGAGATACAGCATCACAAGTCACTTTGGTTAAAGAAAGTTTGGTAAGGGAAGAAGACAGACTTCCTGGCAAAAATCTAAATATTTTAGCTTTGGATGAAATTTCTGTGACTGTGCTCCTGGCTAAAGTCCACCCTGAGTGGGAGGATTTGGGGGATTATTGTAGGCATCAGAAATTTGCTGCCAGCTGATATTTAACTAGATAATAACATTTCAGCCATGTCTAAGCATATTGCTGATATAACTCGATCCCAGAGAAAGTATGGATCACCTGCTTTGTCTCTGGTCAGCGGTGAAAGCTGTGAAGGAGAGGGAAATGCCTTAGTAACAGCTTTCCTCCTGAGGAGGCATTTGAAAATTCTTCTGTTGTGTCAGAGTCTGCCTTGGATTTAAGTGAAACTCAAAATGAGTTTGTGGCTACACAGCAAGTTGACCCTTCTCTGTACCAAGACAGTGCTGCAGCTCAGAATGATGCCCCAGCTGGGCAAGGAAAAGGTAGATTTTTATTTTTTTGGTAGAAGAAAGTTTATTATATGGGATGGCTCCTTTAGAGAAAAAAAAGGTGTTCTGGTGAGCTTTGCAAGCAGGTAGCTGTCCCTGAGAAATAAGGAGAGAATTGCTTCAAGTAGCTCTTGATTATCTGTCTGCAGGACATTTAGGAGTGGAAAAAAACCTGTGACAGACTCAAGCAGAATTTCTATGGCCTCACATGTTTGAGTCAGTAGAAGATCACTGTAAGAGTTGTCATTTTTGTTAAAAGCATAAGAGGACCCTGCAAAACACTATTGCAGCCTTTGACTATTAGACTAATAGACCCATAGACTTTAAGGTTAGAAGGGACCATTATGATCATCTAGTCTGACCTCTTGCACAATGCAGGCCACAGAATCTCACCCAGCCACTCCTGTAACAAACCCCAACCTATGTCTGAGTTATTGAAGTCCTCAAATTGTGGTTTGAGGGCCTCAAGCTGCAGAGAATCCTCCAGGAAGTGACCTGTGCTCCATGCTTCAGAGGAAGGCGAAAAACCT
>NW_027426568.1:0-1571 GCF_003597395.2 Chelonoidis abingdonii
CCTCTTTCATTACAAATTAAGCACTGCCTGTAAGATCTCCTGAACCAACACTGCTCTGAGAGAATAGTGACAAGCTAGTTCTGACAGTAATATCTTTAAAAAATGTCAATGAATTTCAGATCAGTTACACCTATCTATAATGAATGAAGTCAATGGGAATATAAAAAAAATATTAAAGGACTGGTATTTGGGGTGACCAGACAGCGAATGTGAAAAATCAGGATGGGCGTGGAGGGGGGTTAATAGAAGCCTATATAAGAAAAAGACCCCAAAATCGGGACTGTCCCTATAAAATCGGGACATCTGGTCACCCTAATGGTATTCAATAGAGGTGAATGGGGACAGAGAGTGGTGAGGGCGGGGCTGCCCTGGCATCCTTGAGAGCAGCATGTGATGGATACAGGGATCACTGACTGCAGCGTCTGAAAAGGACGTGTTTGTATAGGGCTCACGGAAGGGAGAGGTTGAAGGATAAGAGGATGCCCAGTGTTTAAGTTGGGCAGAGTGCTATAAGGATACCTCACTCTTTTTCCCTTTTTCCCAGTGACTATCCATTGTCATCATGAATGACCGTGAATTGCCAATATGAATGGTAATAATTTAGTCTTTGGCCTGGGTGATAGTGAGTATTGCTCTACCGCTTGGTTGGTGATGTGGTCCCCTGAGATGGGGGAGACACAAGGTCATGTTTCTGCTCTATTGGAAGTTTAATTATTTATAGAAAACAATATTGATCAGCTTCAATAGGCGAGACTGAGAATAACTCAGCCCAGACTATCCCATAGCTCAGTGTCAGGGTGTTTTCTTATAATGGGGGAGACCTTCATTCAATTCTTTTTTTCTCATTAGAAGAGCATTGAGGGGGAATGAATCCAGGTTTTTTACATTTTTGATGATTGCCATGACCACTGCGTATGGCTTATAAGGGAGCACCCTACCACTACCACCATGCTGTTTGCCTTCTGTAGTTTTGGAAATATTCTAGTTGCTTTTGGCAAAATGCCTGAAAGTCTAAACAAAATTTCTCAGGTTGATACAGAATGAAACACTTTGCTTTGACTTTACCAATGTGTCAGTTTATTTCGAGGTCAAAACTTCTTGGACTTTTCAATCATCAAAATGTTTTTTTTTATAAATGTTATTTTCTGTTTGACCTGAAACTGAACTTTAATTTCAAATTTGTAAACAGCCAGTGAACCAAAAAACTCCTTTATTCACCCAACTCTACCTGTAATGACTTGGTATGGTCAGAACTCAACAGGTTAGATTTCTATTCTATTCTATTCTATTCTATTCTATTCTATTCTATTCTAAGCACGAAGAAGGATCCCATCACTGTTGTTACTGAAGTGCCTGATAAAATTAGGTAGAAGGATGTTCTAACTGAGATGTTTATACCTTGTTAACACAGGCTTCCCCAGGTGCCTGCTGAGCCTCAGTACTGACATTTCAGGTCTCTGATTGTATATTGGCTGCTGAGCCCGAAAGCAGACCGACTTCGGACTTTGATCTTTTTTAATCATATCTCACCAAATGTTCCCAGTTCTTCAGTAAAACTCTTGGACAATATA
>NW_027426569.1:0-1068 GCF_003597395.2 Chelonoidis abingdonii
GGGTGGCTCAGGGTATAGCTCGTCAATTCGACTTCCCTCCCCCCATGAAAGAAAAGGGAAAAAATCATTTCTTGACTTTTTATATGTCACCCTATGTCTACTGCATGCTGCTGGTAGATGTGGTGCTGCGGCACTGAACAGCAGCACCCTCTCCCCACCCCTCCCTGGTGGCAGACGGTACAATATGACTGCTATCCATCATCATCATCAGCCCGTGAGTGCTCCTGGCTGGCCTCAGGTGAGGTGGGCCGGTGGCACCTGGGTAAAAATAGGAATGACTCCGGGTCATTCCCAGTAGATGGTACAGAACGGCTGATAATCATCTTCATCATAGCAACTGGGGGCTGAGCTTCATCAACCCCTTCCTTTCATGTCTAAAGAAAAGATTCTGTCCTGCCTGGACTATCATAGAAGCTGGAGGCTGCCTCGCCCTCATTTTATCTCATTAACAAGTCTGTATTTCTTATTCCTGCATTCTTTATTACTTCATCACACAAATGGGGGGGGGGACACTGCAATGGTAGCCCAGGAGGGTTGGGGGATCAGGGAAGCAATGGGTGGGGTTGTTGCAGGGGCACCCCCCATGAATGGCATGCAGCTCATCATTTCTGTGGGATCTGACACGGAGCAGCTGTGCTCTCTAGTACACTGGTTTTCTAGCACACTTGCTCCATATTCTAGGCAGGACTGACTATTTTTAGATACAACATAAAGGAGGCAATGACCCCAGGTGTCATTCCTATTTTTGTCTTTGCGCCCCCGGCCGACCTCAGCCAGGAGCACCCATGACAGCAGCAGATGGTACAGAATGACTGATAACCGTCATCTCATTGCCAATTTACAATGGCAGATGATACAGAACAACCGTCTCTGCTAACTTGCAAAGGCAAATGAATGCTGCTGTGTAGCACTGCAGTACCGCCTCTGTCAGCGACATTCAGTACACATATGGTGACAGTGACAAAAGGCAAAACGGGCTCCATGGTTGCCATGCTATGACATCTGCCAGATCAATCCAGGGAAAAAGGGTGCGAAATGATTGTCTGCCGTTGCTTTCACAGAGGAAGG
>NW_027426570.1:0-2090 GCF_003597395.2 Chelonoidis abingdonii
AGCAGGTTTAAAACAAACAGAAGGAAGTATTTTTTCACACAGTGTACAGTCAACCTGTGAAACTCCTTGCCAGAGAATGTTGTTAAGGCCAAGACCATAACAGGGTTCAAAAAAGAACTAAATAAATTCATCGAGGATAGGTCTATCAACGGCTATTAGCCAGGATGGGCAGTAATGGTGTCCTTAGCCTCTGTTTGCCAGAAGCTGGGAATGAGTGACAGGGAATGGATCACTTGATGATTACCTGTTCTGTTGATTCCCTCTGGGGAACTTGGTACTGGCCACTTTCGGAAGACAGGATACTGGGCTAGATGGACCCAGTAAGGCCATTCTTATGTTATTAAGCAATTAAATTTTGAAACAATAAGTTGTTTCAAATCAAAATATTGGAAACATTTGATTTTTTCCCTATTTTCCCCCCAAAAATGATCAATTTGGCAAAAATCGACACAAATTCACAAAATTTGTTTCAGTGCGGCTGAAACTGCAATTTTCACAGAAAAAAGTTGTGGTCAAAAATTTTCACCCAGTTCTAGTCTTGAGCCCAACAGCTGCATGAGACTCACTAACTAAAGCCTCCCTTAAGGGCTCCCCAGGCTACCCTGACATTTTTGTAAGGTTTCTTATATTCCAACAGTGTCCTACAGGTTCTGAGTAATTCCCAGTATGCTGCACCTGCGACTTAGTCAAGGAGGAACAAATCAGCTCCATTAGCAGCTGGGCAGCCACCAGCACCTAGCCTCCTTTATTTATTTATTTAGACGTAAAATGATTAACAAAAATTGCCTCTCCAAGGCTCTAGGCACCTGAACACCTCCTTAATTATACTACGTAATGAAATTTCAGCAGCAATGAAATAATCATTGTGCCAGGAACTCAGTCAGCTGACAACTACAGAAACTCATTTCCACTCCGTTATCATTACGGGATATTACTCAGGAATATTTATTTACATATTAGGGCAAGATTTTCAGATGTGCTTAGCACCCAGTAGTTTTTCCTGTGACACTTACAGCCAGATTTTCGAAAAAGCTCAACTTCAGCGCTTTGGGTGTTGAGTGTTTCTAAAAATCTGACCTGTAGTCAATCAGTAGTCTGTGGGCCAAATCCAGACCACCAGATGCCTTTGAACAGACTGCAACATCTTTTTATTTACTTATTATTGTTACTGGTTTTGTATTATATTCTCTGGAGTCTGGACCTTGACAATACCTTGACCAAGAAACTTGGACCTTGACAAACAATAATTGATTAGCCCTGATTTTGTGCAGTTCCACAATCTAATTTAGGGTAGTTCCACATTCTAATCTCTTTTCTTGATCCCAGGTGGTGCTGAAGTTCTGAGACACCAAAAACCATTAAAAATACAAGTGATTCTCATAGCTCCTGCCCTAGCCTTACATCGAAAAAGAGTAGCCAGCCATGAAGAAGCAATTTATCAATGCTCGGGTTTAAAAATAACTATGTTTACGCTATTATCTTGTCAATGAGATGGTGGGGTAGATAGACAGAATGGTCTGTAGATAACACAAGTTAGGAAATAGTTCTGATGAAATAGTTTCAACAAAGCTGGGACATAAGTTTCTCTGGGATGCAAGTTTTTCAGTTTATGTTTCTAGAACAAGTGGGAGGTTGTGGACACTGATCCGCTGGTAAAAGTTTGGTAGAGAAGTCAAACAAGGGGCAGAGGTGTTTGAACAGTAGGATAGACTGAAATTCATATTCCCATATCCCACTGGATTCACTCTGTCTTTATAATGTATACATCTGACAGACTATGATGGGGTAAACCAAAGAGAATAGGTACATCTAAACTTATTCTCTGAAATTATTTTTTAAAATAATCTGTTAAGCATTTTACGTGACTGGTACCATCACTAAGTATATTATAAAATGTTATGGAGACTGTGTGACTTTTAATTCTGTGTCTATATGTGTGTGCGTATATATACAATATGTGTATAGATATCAACACAAACACTTATAAGCACTTGCACATTGAGGTATTATTAAAATAATAAGAAAGAAAGAAAGAAATTCAGCCACGGATGAATTGTCTGCTGTTTTCTTTCAAAGAGTCGGGCGGGGGG
>NW_027426571.1:0-1513 GCF_003597395.2 Chelonoidis abingdonii
CCACCCACCCGTCTCACCTTCCACAGAGTATATGGAACCAACTGTACAAAATAAAGTTACACTGTAATGTAAGGGGACTGCAGCCCAGACCACTGCAGAATAGGGCACTGGTCAGACCCCCACGAGCAGGACTTTTAAATCAGTTTACACTGCTCTCTGGTATTTAAGGAGGAACAAAGCAAGTTTCATTTCCAAGCTGGTTTCTCCAAGGCCTCTCCACTGTGCAATAACAGAGGCAAATGCTGATAGCGTGACTAGGACTCAGATTGTCTATTGCATTTGTGAAAACCCAGTTCTAGTGAGGAGAAGCACTGGGACTAGCCAGGATCCTTGCTGCTGTTCCAGTCAAGTTCAGACAGATGCTAAAGTGCTCAGGCCACTACACCCTCATTAACAATAGGAAAGGATGAAGCCAAGAAGAATGGAGAGCTGCCCTCCACCAGCCAGAGAGGGCAATTTAATCCCCATCTCTGCATTGCACCATGTGAAACATGCAAGAGCCTTGCACAGAGTATCTAGATCTCAGTGCACAAAAGCAGCATGCACTCAGGTGCTCTTCTCCCCATGATTAATCCTCAGCTAAGAACTACAGGGGGAAATTAGAACGTCTCAGGCTTCTGTGATGAATACTCTGGCTGAATCAATGGCTGGCTAAGAGGAAGCTAGCAGATAAATCTTAGTTCCTTCGCTATTGTGTCCATGGTTTACCAAAATCAGCCATACCCCAGTGAAGCCATCACCACCCCATATGCAGCCTCTGCAAGTTTTGTTTATGAATACAGGGATCTGACGGTGCATTGCCTGAACACCACACAGGCTGGCTCTGCAGATCCATGGGCCTATCACTTCACTCGCAGTTTTGCCAGCTTTTGTGACTTTATAGTCAGTGTCTCTGTATTTGGTGTTTTCTTAAAGCCCCAGCTCCTGCAGTCAAGTCCTTACTTGAGAATCTCAGCTTTCATCTGTGTAATAAAAGCAAGCTCCCAGCCCAGAGAGAAGTTTGAACACATTCGCAAGTACAGCTGAAAGGCTCAAAAGCCAGGAGAGAAATAACAAGAACCCCAAATAGACTCTTTTTTCAAACTTGTGAATGAATGTTTGCAGCTGGGAATGCTGCATGAAAGGGGATCTGACTGCAGGTCGCTCCCTCCCCAGCAACACACTGGGCAATCCACGCACCTTATTCTCATCTGGTATTTCATATGCTGATGTGTATTTCTTCATCACTGGCTGAGCCAGCACCTGGAAGCGGCGGCGGAACTGAGTCAGCATCATGCGATCCACGTAACCTGGGAGAGACAGAGAGGAGTAGGGTACAGATTTCAGAGAGGGGTGCTGTATGTTAGCTAATCAGTGAATCAGAATGGGGGCAATTCCATCGATCTCTACAGAAAACAAAAAACTGGGAGCAAATTCTACTCCTCCTGCGCTGACAGGCTACGCTGGGGCGGCTGGTGGAGAACAACACAACGAACTTTCTATTTTACAAAAAGCCTTCGAAAAAGCGGAGGGG
>NW_027426572.1:0-6312 GCF_003597395.2 Chelonoidis abingdonii
GTGACCCTCCAGTATGGGGCGGGCCCATGTGGAATGGTTCAGGAGCAGCCTTTTCCTTAAGGACATCCTTACATCCGTGCAGTTAAATGTTGCCCTGGGGCAACCGTTGCCTCTCTGGGATTTAAAACTGCAGAATGGCCCCCAGTTAAAGGCAGGGCTTTGCAGGAGAGCAGCGATGGGTGTAGAACAGTGGGACTCTCAACGTCACTGCAGGCCAAAACCACCCACTTGTGACTCCATCCATCTTCCTGGTGCAGGCAAGATCCTGTTGCTGGCTTCTAGGAGGATAGATGGCATGCCTCGGGGGTCAAAGGGTAAGTCATCAGAAAGCAGTTGTAGCTTGGTGCTCCCCGGGGTGAGGTGAGGATGGTGAGTGCGGGCTGTTCACAATGTAGGGGGAGGTTCCATCCAGGCAGCCCTGTGGCCTGCACATTGCTAGGGGTTACATACCTCTTGAATTGTGGCCTGACCAGGGGGAGTGTCCCTGGTTTACAGATAGGGAAACTGATTAAGTGACTGGTCTGAGGTCACACAGGAAGGAAGTCGAGTAGAGCCAGGACTGGTTCTCAGGCTAGTGCCTTCATCACCCACGCCTCTTCCCTCCCCAGTCTGGGCCAGCCTAGCTGTCTAAGGTGGGTTGGGGATTAAGCTGAGAGTGGACTTTGCTCTGTGAGGGGTATGATGGGGGCTGTAGATTGTTTGATGAGCTTGAGCTGGATGTCCCTCTGCTGGCTGGACCAGCTGCCTTCAGGGGGTAGAACTCCATTTCATGACACTTGCAAAGCCTCCTCCCTGCCCTTGATGCTGGTCACTCGAGCCCAGGGCCTGCCTAGCTGCTGGAATGTGTATGTAGGGTGGGGGTGATGCCTCTCCCACCTGCTGCTCAACCTGGCTGTGAACGGAGTCTGGGGGGCAGTGCAGGCTGGTCTCTGGGCACAGACTGCACCCTGCTAGCGCTTCCCTTCTCCTGCAGCTGAAGGAGGAAGGGCGGGATGCTGACTGCAGCACAAGGGGAAGCAGCTGTGCTTGGGAATGAGGTAATTTGATGGGGGGTGGTACGTGTTGCTGTTAGATCTGGGGTTTTATAGGTGGCCCAGCTATCTGTGCTGCTGGGTTGTCTTGGAGCCCCGGGTTTGAAAAAAGTACTGAGATTGTATTAAACCTGCCCCTGTTCCCAGACCTGTGTCACTGCTGTTTGTTCGGCTGGTGAGCCTGGGCTGCAGGGGAGAAGGACCTGCCCTCAGTGCTGGCTTAGAGCAGTCCTGGCTGGGGCTAGCATAGTCCATTAGCAGAGGATGGGTGAGTACTTCTTAGCAATCTGCTCTGAGCCTTTGCCTCGGCCCCCAAGGGAGTAGCTCAGAGGGCAGGCACTAAAATGCAGGTTGCTTTTGGAGGGTGGGAGGAAATTGGGTATCCAGGGTCCTATGCAGCTGAAAGGTGGGTGAGGGAAAGGGCACTAAGCATTCAAACAGCTGCCCTGCAGCCTCTGGAAGAACTAGCACAGAGCGTCCTTTAAAATGACTCTGTACCTGCTAGGCCCTTAGCTGCTGCTGGCACCTACTCCCAGGGCATAAAACGGATCCCACAAATGCAGAAAGGGCGTCCTGCCTTCCCTGCTGCAGGCCTGGGTGGGTGGGGGGTCTAAGGCATGTCTGGGAACAAGGAGAGGTATCTGCCTCCTGCTTGCCATTCTCCCCCTTGTGAATCAACTAGCTGCAGTGCTGCCAAGCAGGGTATGAAACAAAGCAATGTGGAAATGGTTTCCTGGCTCATGAAGCTTCCCCTGCACCAGAGGGAGGAGTCTAAAGCAGCTTTCTTTCATTAAAAGCCCCAGAATGTGCATAGCTGCCTTTGTCAAGGAATAAGGGAAGGGAGAAAGCAGCCCTGGCTCTTAACCCTCATTGATTCTCCTGCTACAGGATTTGAGTAGCACCCCTCCCTGAAAGGTGTTCAGAGGATGAGCCCTACTGCAACCCCTAGGAATGCTACCCTCAGTTGTTCCGCCTCAGAGGTTCTGTGGGCGGTGGGTATCATAGATTGGGGGGGGAAGGAGGGATCTTTCTCCTCAAAGATCCAGGCATGGCTTTGCCGCTAGGCCCCTTCCTACTCTGCAGCTCCTGTGTGATGGCCCTGGCTCGGGCCAGGCCTCCTGGGGCTGGGGAGGCTGTAGCTACACTACCCACCCTCCCCAGGCTGTGGGTACTCACCTGGGGTGGGAGTCTGTGGCCATGGCGTGAGGCTGGGGTCTATCCTCCCCCTGCACCTGGTGATTCTCTCCCTGCCCATAAGATTCCTTGCTCCTCTCACCTCTTGCTCCTCCTCTGCTTAGCACACAAGTCTTCAAGCAAAGTCCTTGGGCAAGGGCTTGCTTCCCCTGGTGATCACAAAACCACTCCTCCCTGCAACTGGTTCTCACCTTGAAGCCGAGAGCCCGCTTACATCCCTCCCATGGTGTTCCCCACTGTCAATGCCTCACCTATAATTGCTGTCTAGTGTGGCTGACTCAGGCTATCATCAGCGTTGTAGCCATGTCAGTCTCAAGACATCAGAGAGATGGGGTCAGGGGAGTTAATACCTTTCATTGGACCAACTTTTGTTGGTGAGAGAGACAAGAGTGAAAGGTTGTGTCTCAGGGTGTTAGTGAGAGTCTCATGATCTGTGATGAATTCAGTGAAACCCCAGCTCCTCAACTCCTATGAATCTAGGAGAATCTCAGCCAGCCTTTAAAATAAGGGTCAGTTTCCAGCCCTGCTGCTTGGGGGAAAAAGCGGGAGTGGCTCCTACAGGCTGGGATGGAAACACCAGAAGGTCAATGTACAGAGCCTGACACTTTTAAAATCTCTGGATTTTGAAGGGCCTGATTTGTGATTCACACTATTGTGAACCCTAAGGGTTCTGATCATGAATCAGCAGGTGTTGCACAAAGTTCCTGCTGGAGTAGAGAGGGGCAAAATTTGGTGAATAGTAAATGTGCCCCAAAAAGTTCATGGGGGAGGTGGGGCACTGCGCCTACTCACTAATCTCGGTCAGATTCAGCCAATAGTTTCACCTGGAATGTGTTTGGAAAAGTCATGGTTGGGTTTGGTTTGACATTTTTTTTAAATGACCAGTTTTGAGGTTTCAGTTTGAATTGACATTTTCCAAACAATGTTTTACGATGACATTTTTTATTGAAATGTCAGTTTGAATCAATGTTTTGTTTTAAAATGTTGATTTGAATCCCTGGTCAGTGTTTCATGTGACCTGAACCTGGAATTTTTCATTTTGAGATGGAAAAACTGAAACAAAAAACAACCCATTTGCTTTTGTTTTGGCCACTGAACCGAAACATCAAGTATTGTCCTGCTCTGTCCTTGCGTGTGCTCCCTGATCTACCAGGGGCCTCACCCAAAACTCAAACACTTCCAAAGATAGCCCTCTCCCTAACCCACAGCCAGCCACAAACATCGTCCTAAACTGCTCCACCCTGAGCACTTCTCCAGCCCCTCCCTCACTAACCGCACAAATTGCTGATGCTCCTCCCCCACTTGCAAAAAACCCCCTGCTGTCTGAGTTTTTCCCCTAATCCACTGCCCTGGGCTCTTCACAGCAATTTCCTCCTGAACTCTCTTCCCCTCCGCTCAAATGCTCCCCCTTCTTCGAGTAGCATCCCAATGGGTGTGCATGTGCGCGTGCCCCTAAAACCCTTATCGGAACGTTCTAGCTACCGGTGCCCATTCAGCCCACACTTACCTCCCTATGCACTGAAGCCTCCTGCTCAGCCATTGGTGCTGTGACACAGCAGTCATAACTACTGATGCAAGCTCAGCTGGGGGTGCCTGGACCCTCTGTACCAAGCAAGCAGCGGTATTTGACATCTGCAAAGCCTGTGGTATGCTCATTATTAGCACCAGCAGCTCCAGCCACAGCAACCTCAGGTCTGGTGTCAGTACCAGGGTCCTTTCCGGTACCACAGTTCTGATACTTGATGGATTGGTCAGTGTTGGATGAACCAGAGTCCCAGTTGCTGTCAGGTACTGAGCATCTCATGGTACCAAGATCTCAGTGTCTAAGTGACCACTCCTTGAAAGAGGTTTCTCCTCCGTCCTCAGTGGCTGTTCCCCCAAAGGAAGATGTTGAGGGGGAAAAAAAGAAGACTGTTGTTCTCCTCAGGTTCTGCTTGAGGTTCTCCTACTTCGCCCTGTAGGAACCTGCCCTCTCACAGTGAGGACTCTGCAGCTCATCAGGTGTGGTGGAACCAGCCCTGTATACAACTTCTGCTCCCTTATGGACCCCTACAATGACTATACTGGGACCCATGGGCTGCTTAGCTGCAACAATCCAGTAAACTACTGGTACTGTCCCTTAGGGAGACAGGTTCCACATCCTTCCTCTGCCCTTCCAAGGCAGGAGATGTTGAAGGGCAAATGAGGAAGTCACCCCTGAAAGTCCCATTTTGTTCTCGCCACTGGATGAGGCACTCATGCTTCCCCCTCTTTCCATCGCTGACAATTTCAGGGTCTCATTAGAAGGGTAGCGAGTGCACTACAGCTCCCGCTGGAGGATGTCAAAGACTAGCAGCACAGGCTGCTTGATGTTTTGCACTCCAACACCCTCCAGAGTGGCACCACCTGTTAATGAGGCTCTCCTGGATCCAGCTCAGACCGCATGGCAGAGGCCGTGCCACCAACATGCAAAAGGGCAACAAGTATATTATGCACCCTTAAGGACTTGGACTTCTTTTTCCCATCACCGACCTAACTGCCTCATGGTGGATGCTGCAAATGAGGGGGCTAGGCAGCATTTTTCAAGGGCTACCTCATGGCAAGGATCAGACTTTGTCCAGAGATCCAGTCTTTTCTTACACATCCCCAGTCTTGCAGTTCTGCATCACACGCTATCAGGTGGCCATGGCCAAATGAACGTAACTACCGGTCATTACAAGACTTTTACAGCCTTTATTAAACATCTGCTATGTGACTGTAGGGAACCATTCCAGTCTAGTGTTGCGGAGGGTCAACTGCTGACCAGACCAGCTCTCCAAGCATCCTTAGCTGTTGCGGATACGGCTGCCAGGACTATCTCCACGGTGGTAGTTATGCTCAGGAAGGCATGACACCAACTTTTGGGGTTTCTAATAGAGGTTCAAGACACAATAGGTGACCTCCCCTTTGATGGTCATAAACTCTTCTCAGAGACCACAAATGACTCCCTGTACATGCTTAAGGACACCAGAGCTATCTTACATTCATTGGATGTTTATATGCCTACAAGCAAGAAGCATTTTAGTAGGTCCCAGACTGTCCAGAGATCATGCCCTGCTCAGTTCTCAGGGCACCAAAGACCCAGGGAACTCCCCAGAAAAAGACAGATTTCAGAGGAAGAGAGCCATCCAGCTACTCTCCACAAGCACCCAGGTGTCATCTAAACAGCAGCTTTGGTGGGTTGGATGAAGGTTCAATTCCTTCCATTCCTCTGATTTTACAGTTGCACCCTCACTCCCTCTGGGGACTGCCATGTCCATTTTCATCAGGCCTGGAAGCGGATCACCATAGACCATGGATTGTGGTGGCTGTAATATCAGGCTATGCCATCCAGTTTTTGCCGCTCCCTTTCGCGCCCATTCCCGGCCCCTCTCATGGTCTTCTGCTAAGGCAAGAGCTGGACACTCCTCCAGCTAGGAGCAAGTGATTTTCTGTTGGTCTGTTTTCAGCCCCAAGAGTGCTCTCGAAGGTTCGAGTGGTAGTGGTGGCTTACTTGTACCTCAGCAACTGGCTTCTCAAAGTCTGCTCTTTCCAAGTGGAGTTGTCATCCAGTAAGAAGGCTCTGTTCTGAGAGTTGGGCCTGTAGCTGAATGTAAAGAAACCCACATTAATACCAGTGCAAGGAATACCATTTATAGGGTTATATATGGACTCATGGACAGCTGGCACGTACCTTCTTTCAAACAGATTTGTGACTGTTGGGACTGGTAGGGATGATTCAGGGAAGCCCTCAGACATCACTAAGGAGCTGTCTTCAACTCCTTGGCAGTAGGGTAGCATGTACCTTTGGGATCAATCGTGCAAGGTTACACCTCCGCTTCTTCCAAGGTTGATTGAGAACTGCCTGTTCTCTGACTAGGGACAGCTTGGACAGATAGGTCGTGGTCCCCTTGCACGTGAAGAGCTCCCTGAACTGGTGACAGGAGCAACACCATGTCTGGCCTGTGTTCTTCATAGATTTTAAGATCAGCAGGGATCTTTCATCATCTAGTCTGACCTCCTGCCTCATGCAGGCCAGAGCCCTGCCCCCACAATAATTCCTGGAGCAGATCTTTTCAAGAAAAACATC
>NW_027426573.1:0-1141 GCF_003597395.2 Chelonoidis abingdonii
GTTTGGTTCCCTTTGTTAACCCTTTACAGGTAAAAGAAACATTAACCCTTAGCTATCTGTTTATGGCAACTCCCATCTGCAGTGTAGATATAACCAGAGAAAACACACTGCAAGTAGTGTCCTTCTTCCAACCAGAGATGGGGATCTGTTCAGCCAGAATGAGATGCAGGAAGAATAGGTAATAGTTTTTTAAGTGCACAGGAAAATTTGGTCCCAGACTCAAATCATGTTGATTTGAGTCTGGGACCAAAACGTCTGAACTGGTTCTCATGTTTCTGGAGTGGTTTCATTACTAATATGAAACTTGATAAGGCTGACTCCAGATAAAATAATAGAGCACATAAAGCAAATATAATAAATTTAATAGCAATCCAAAATTAATTCACTCAAATGGAATCACTTATTAATAAAACATCTTCAAAACCAGCTTCCATTTATGTATCATTTCTCTCTTCTCTTTTTTCATGTTTTCCACTAAATCTACTCTGAAACCTCCAGCTGCATTAGTCTTTTATTATTTTCTTTTTGGCCCAATGGTGCAACCTTTTCTTGCCCTGGTGAGCCTTTACTCACATGAATTGTCCCCATTCAATCAATATTGAAAACAACCATTAATCCCCCATTGAAACCAGTAATTTTTAGAAAGCAATGAGTAGGCTAAGGTTTTCAAAAATAGAAACCTAAAGTAGGTGTCCTAAACCCATGTTTAGTCATTTAAATAAGCAGTCTGACTTCTAAAAGTGCTGAGCAGCTTGCAGCTCACACTGACCTCATTGGTTCTTTGGAAAATAAGACCATTTACTTAGGTGATGAGCTATGGATTTAGGATACCTTAAGGCTGCCAGAGGCACATTCCCTGCTGGTGTGAAGTGGAGCAGTCTCACTGAGGACAAGAGAGACCACAGCAAGAGAGTCTGACCCTTATTTTTGCAAATCTTGACCAGTATGTTTCAAGTCCTAGAACTTTAATTGATGAACGGCTTGATTGTGTAAGTGTTACTCACAGTGATGTTGTGTTGTCATAAAAAGATGGTTAAGGGTTAACGTCTCTTTTACCTGTAAAGGATTAAGAAGCTCAGTGAACCTGGTTGACACCTGACCAGAGGACCAATGGGGGGACAAGATACTTTCAAATCTTGGT
>NW_027426574.1:0-7747 GCF_003597395.2 Chelonoidis abingdonii
ACAGGAACACAGGTTATAGCAGAGCTTGCAGGCACAGTTAGGACTCCTCCCCCGTCCCTGGCTCAGGTTACAGGCTTAAAGATCCTGTCCCTCACCTAAAGACATCCCCTGCTCTCCCATCCCCCACACAGACAGCCCCTACTCCATCACAACACTGTATCAGCCACTTGTCCTCTTCATTATTAATAAATCCCCTAATTTGTGTGTCATTTGCAAACTTTCCCAGTGGTGATTTTATGTTTTCTCCAGGGTCACTGATATCAACGTTAAATAAAGGTCCAGGAACCGAGCCCTGCGGGACTCCACTAGAAACACGTGTTCCATGATGCCCTGCTGTACAGCTACATTTTGAGACCTGTCAGTTAGCCAGTTTTTAAACCATGTAATGTGGGCTGTGTTAATTTGATATCAAAATGTCATGCGGTACCATTGAGTCACACACCTTGTTACCAGTCCCTTTTTCAACCAAACTTGTAATCTGAGCAAAAAAAGGATATTACGTTAGTTTGACAAAATCTATTTTCCATAAACGCAGCCCAGTGCCTGTCCACTCATCCAGATAGTCCCCATTTAAAGCTAAGCTACGTGTGCACAGATTCATTTCTCAGAGGTGGGCACCTTTCTCCTCATTCAGAATTTCCTGCTGGCACTGACTAATCAGCCTTTGCAGAAGCAGACCCCTCACCAGCCCTCTCCTTTCCTCTAAGCATCTTCTCCTGGCCAGGCTTGGCCACTGACACAATTGTAGTTATTGTTCATCGTTATTGCTAAGTGGAGCAGGGAAGTTCCATTTTGTGAAGGATGCTGAGATTTCCATCATTCTGAATCAGGACGGCACCCAAAAACATTGAACATCTCGACTTGTTCCAGAAGAAAGTTTAATTTCTGGTCGACAGAAATGTTTGGTTTCGATTTTGACTTTTTAAAACTCTGTATTCTATTATCTGTAGTGCAGAACAAAAACAAAATTCAAAACAGAAAGTCATTTTAGACTAAAAAGCCCCAAACATTTCATTCCAAAAAGGTCAAACAAGATGTTTGACATGGTCAGCACTTCCCCCCCGCCCCCAAGTTTTCTTCCCCAACGAAATTCCAGCAAAATCAACTTGATTTCAGCAGAACTGCATGTTCTGATGGAATATGGTTCCAACAACATTTCTCTGACCAGCGCTGGGTGTTACAGGAGCTGCCAGAGACCACAATGAGGATCAGGGCCCCTGTGTGCAAAGCGTGACCGACATAAGTCTCTCCTACTGACGAAGAGCAGCTACATGGGAGACCTTACAGTGCCCTGGCTGTACCACTACAGCTGTGCCACTGTAATATCTGCAGTGCAGACATAGCCTTAGAAAAGAAGAGACACTTCTGGGTGGGACAGAAGAATTAAATCAAATAGATACTGTGACGAAGTGGGGGGTTTTTCTTGGGGTTTTGTGTCTTTTCCAGGGTTTGCATGCACAGGGGGTGGGACTTAATGTCCCTGGGTGTTACTGGTTTAACGAGGTGAGGGGTGTCATAAACAGATAGCTAAGGGTTAATGTTTCTTTTACCTGTAAAGGGTTAACAAAGGGAACCAAACACTTGACCAGAGGACCAATCAGGAAACCGGATTTTTCAAAGTGAGGGAGGGAACTTCTGGGTGTGTTTTGTCTTTGTTCTGCCTGGTTGTTTCTCTCGGCTACTCTTAGGGAAGACTTTTATTTTTTGTGTTGTATTTTTTTTCTCCGTTACCTTCTCTCAAGATCATCACTTTCTGCCCTTATGCCGCTGCAGTCCCTTCTTTATTATAATTCCATGAGGTCGTGGTTATATTAATAAGAGGAATAGGAAATAGCCAGAACCTTAGAAGAGTGTTAGTAAATACATTGTATTCCTCTGTAATTTAGTATTGTTGCATGGGAGTTGCTGGGAATGTTTAATTGGATATTCTTGTTGGAATATAAGGGCATACATTATTCATATAGTGCTCTCCATTTTTAAGCATAGCCTCTGTGTTTATGTCATCTTTGATGCTCGCGCAGGTGCCTCATGTCACATATGGTTTTTTCTCTCTTTTATATATGCTCTCTCTTTTTAAAACTCGTTGGATTTCTTTTCCTAGATAGGCAAGTGTGATAGTCCTGCATGATGCCAGGTCACATCTAAACTGTACATATTTCTAAATTACATCAGGGAAGGACTGGGGAGGGTATGGAAGGAGGAAGTGGTGGGAAGGGGGTAAATCGGTGCCTCTTCTGTTTTGTGTTTCAAGGGATTGAGTGAAGCAGGTGGAAACATGTTCTCTAGTGTCATCCCCAGGAGATGGGAAAATCTGGGAGGTATAGTATAGAAGCAGGAAGGAGTGGGTTATTTCCTTTTGGTTGAGGCTCAGGCATCTGGTCTTGGGGTCCCCAGGAAGGTTGGGGAGACCAGAGAGTATATTCAGGTACTCAGAATCCTGATTGGTGGCAGCAGAGGGGGATAAGATCCACAGCTGGTATAATTTAGCTTGGGAGGTTACATGCTAAGCACTCCGATGTGGTTTAAGAACAATCTGTAAGGTGCTTCAGACTTCGGCGGACAGAGGCTCATATTTACGGACAATGGGGAAGAGAGAGGCTTTGTATTGTTTACAGAGGACCGGAGAGGGACTCGGGACCCCAGCCCAGGGTATAACTGGTTCTTGGCCAGTGGTGTCAATGTATCTTGGTGTTCTGTTGGTGCTGTGGAAAAACAGCAAAAATTCTGGATAAATTGGCTGAGAGCTTCTTGCTCCTTTTGTAACATAGTTCTTCTCAGGGATCAGAGGACAATGGGCTCAGAGAGAGACCCGGTGACCTGACCAGCCATTCCAGCCCAGGCGGTGGTGGGAGGAGACTCAGGGCATGTCTGTTTGTTTTTATGGGTACGACAAGATGTTTACGGCTCGGAGAGAAGACAGTGGCGAATGTAGGGGGCCGTATGGTTGTCTCTTGAGGCCGGGATATCAGAGACTCCCAAGCCGGGGAAGCTGAGTTGGTCTCTCAGCAGCATCGAGAGCTGGACAGTGGCAGGGAATAGAACATCGAGAGAATGTCCCAGGTCAGGGTCCCACATCTGGTTATTGGGGGGATATTGTAGGGATGTATGGTGGTTATTGTGCCATAACACGCGACAATTGACGCCACTGAGGGCCTGACGAGGGTAATGTGTGATCCCATGTTGCTGCTCGCGCGTAATTACAGTCTCATGCAAAAATCTAACCCCTCGTTCTTTTCTGAATGCTTCAAGGTAGTCTTCATCTGCCTCCGATTAGATCACTCTGAGTGTCGCTACGACAACGTGTAAACCTATGTAGTCGTCTTGTGTGCATTCATGCCCCATTCTGTTCTGTTTGTGGGTTGGAAGAGAGGCCCAGGGTCCAGACGTGCTGTGGGTGTAACATCCCCTTCGAAGTGCAAAAGGAGCCAGGAACGTGCCGAGAGACGATACCTGTCACCAGTCGTGTGACGTGAAGGCTCAGAGAGGTGGCGCTCCAGGACGTGGAGGAATGGCTTGATACCCTCCGTTACCTTAGGCAGGTACCTTAAGATGAAAGTAGGAGGTGGTAGCGAACCTCATGAGATGAAATGTTTGAGCGCTGGTCCTTAAAGGGGCACCCCACGGACCGCACAGGGCCAGTGTGGGCACGACTGTGAGTCCGTGACAGATATCCCATTTAGTGTCTTACCACCATGAAGTAAATCATGGGCTTGCCCCACTGCAATTCAGATCAGGGTGGCCTCCCTGCTTAAGAATTTGCTCGCCAGTTTGGCGCGTGCGTTTTGTCTCTCTCTCTGAACGGCCGAGAGATAATGGTCCTCAATTCCCTTAGCAGCAGGTAGTTACACGCCGGCGTAAATCTGACACTGCATCAGGGAATTCGATACTGCCGTTGGCTATCATAGCCGTATTCAACTGAAGGTTCTTGTGAAGCAATAAGAGAAAGGTAGGCTCTTAATACATTATGGTTCACTCATCTTCACTATGATACAGACCACTTCTACATTCTTTACACGTGTCGAACATTGTTCCTGCATGAGCCTCAGAGGAGGTTCGTTCTAAGAGGGAAAGGGACATGGGGAAGTAGGAGAGGGGGAGCATCCAACATTTTGAAGGATATGATGCCTTGCTTTGCTGAATCCGTGCCATGTTTTGAGTATGTTGTCTCGCGGAGAAGAGGCCGAATGGGGAGCAATCTTTTTGGTCCAGGTTAACGACAGAAGGAGGCACAGGGAAGAGGGCAATGCAGAAAGGAACTACTAATCAGGCCATATGATAAATTGGAAGGTGTTCGAAATGGACAGCAAGTAGAGCCAGGCGGGTGAGGGGTGATCTTCTCCTGCATATCATTAGCAAGACCATACTGGTGTACAGGCCCACTTGCGTGTCCAACTTCAAAAGGAGTGTGGACAAAATCGAAAAGTGGCGTTGCCAAAAGGCTACAATTATTGATCTGAAGGTCTGGAGAGCGCTGATAAACGTTCTGCATAGTTACTATTTCCCACTTCCAAGAAGGGGAAGAGGAAGCTTCAAAGCACACAGATCTACAAGTCCTAATTCCTGATGTGTGGGAGAGATTTCTCGCCCAAGCATGACTGCTCTTGTAATCCAAGCCTAGTGAAAAAGTTGAATTCCAGTCCAGAGGCCAATGGGCTGGACATAGAAGCCGAGACCAGATTGTACTATGGAACATCAAGGTGCTTCTATTTTTTCAACATGAAGAAGATCTATGAACCATTGGAGACATGATCATGGGGGCTCCCAGTTTGGATGGGGGATGGGTTTTTTTTTCGTCGTGTCGGATGAGGAGTTAGCATCTGATTCAGCCTTGAGCAGGTTTTTAGATAACAGTCTTTCGAAGGAAGGTAAGATCCGTATTGTGTGATGGTCTTAGGTGTCACAGAGACCCCCTCGGGCTTGTCACCAGATGTGCTGGACTACCTCTAACCCATTTCTCTGCCGCTTGGGGACTCAGAACCCTGTCTTGTTTGAGCTAATATGCTAACTGCTGCACACCAGACCCAGGGTCTGACCACGCCCTCCAAAGCTCAGACCTTAACTGAAACAGCCTTAGCAGTGCTCCGTCTTCCGCACCCAGCACTCGCTCCCCAATGGATTTAAAACCCCTAATAAATCCATGTTGAATTCTATATAAAAGTTTCTACAGGGCAACTCAATTGTCGCCTTCTTCTACACCGATAGAGAGATGATGGCACCGCTGTTTGCTCCCGCGAGAAGACCGGGTATATAATCACTTACTCTGGGTTAATTAATAAACAAAAAAGTGATTTTACTAAGGATAAAAAGTAGGATTTAAGTGGTTTCAAGTAATAACAGACGGAACAAAGTAAGTTACCAAGCAAAACAACACACACAACACATTAAGAAACTGAATACAGGTAAATCTCACCCTTAGAGATGTTCCAATAAGCTTCTTTCACAGACTAGTCTCCTTCCTAATCTGGGCCCAATACTTTCCCCTTGTACAGTCCTTGTTAGTTCCAGCAGGCATCTTAGGTGAAAAGCAGGAGATTTCTCATGACTGCAGCCCCCTTTGTTCTGTTTCACCCCCTTTTATAGCTTTGGTACAAGGCAGGAATCCTTTGTCTCTCTGGGTCCCCACCCCTCCTTCTAAAATGGAAAAGCACCAGGTTTAAGATGAATTCCAGTATCATGTGACAGTCCCATCCTGTGAGACCGCTAGTCTCCATTCTTCCAGGGCTGGCTTTCACACACCCAGGAAGTTTTGTAAGTAAACAGAGCCAGTTACAACCAATTGTTCTAGTTAATGGGAGCCATCAAGATTCCAAGCCTCCATGAATGGCCCACACTTTGCATAATTACAATAGGACCTCAGAGTTATATTTCATATTCCTAGTTTCAGATTCAAGAATGATACATTCATACAAATAGGATGACCACACTCAGTAGAGTATAGGTTCTGTAATGATACCTTACAAGAGACCTTTTGCATAAAGCATATTCCAAATACATCATAGCCACACTTATAAACATATTTTATGAAGGATACGGAGTGCAATGTCACAGTATGCAATAGCTTAAGCAGTAGCTAGGGGCTTGATACAGAAATTCTTGGGTGAGGATGGTTGGTCTGGGTCAGACTGGAGCCAGACTAGATGACTGAAATCTATGAAAGTATAATCTCATCCCCAGATGCACAGCTTCACCCGGCATTGGCCAACAGCTTTAATTGGGGGACAACTTGCATAAATTTGGCCCTCCACCTAGAATTTCAGTTAGGGTTTAGTAGGGGACTGGGTGACTTCGGGCATCAGGAATGAGATACTCAGAGTCCTCCTGCTTTAGGTCACTGGGTTTCCAATCCAGGCCAGGTCAGAATAATCAGTAGTCAGTCCCACCCCAGAGCAGATTGAGATGCGTCCATAGCTCACGCAAGCGTGGCCACACGTGGCAGCAAGAGTCTCACTGATCAGTCTCAGTAGAAACCTAAGAACTGGCTGGGTCTTGCCAGAGAGTCCCTTGTTCTAGCACTGGGTTTCAGAAGCACATTGGCATGGAGGACTCCTACCCTGCTACTATCGATGCTGTAGCTGGTCTGGGGTTCAGAGCATCCATCATCAGGGCTTTCAACCCTGTATCTCACCCACAGTAAATTCACTTTAAGAAAAGGGGGTAAGTGGATGTATTTCATCTTACATAGCAATAGCCTACATCATGCGCTCATGACATTAGCCAAGCTTTAGAGCATTTGGCATTGAAGGTGGCTAGGTGAGAACATTAATCTTCCATCTCTGAAAAACTGGGCATAAGTTTGGCTGAAGGTAAACCTCAACCCACCCAGCCCAGCCCTGCCATACTATGAAAAACAACAACATCTAGGACACACGATTGCTACTGTGGACCTGGAGGGGTGGTCCTGACAAGCCTAGGAAGGCTCAAATACAGAGCTACCACTC
This sequence comes from Chelonoidis abingdonii, assembly GCF_003597395.2. Taxonomy (NCBI): domain Eukaryota; kingdom Metazoa; phylum Chordata; order Testudines; family Testudinidae; genus Chelonoidis; species Chelonoidis abingdonii. The sequence continues at coordinate 6,939 of NW_027426574.1, forward strand.
AGTTTTCCATTAAACTTTTCTTTGAGCCTAGAATTTCTGCACAAAATATTTTCACAGAAAGTTTTTTCTTTAATGCAATTTTTTTTTTAAAAACTGGGAAATTATCAGGACGTCTAAAACTGAACTTTTTTTTTAAAACTGTAAAGGTAGTAAAAGTACTGAAGTAAAAATCTTAAAGGAACCTCAGGACGAGATGCACAGAAAGCTTCTAGACATCAGAAATGACTTTCTTGGAGCAGCGAGTCCTGGAATCCACCAGGAGAGACGCAATTCTTGATTTAGTTCTAAGTGGAGCACAGGCTCTGGTCCGAGAGGTGAATATAGCTGAACCGCTTGCTAGCAGTGACTGTATTGTAATTAGATTTAACATCCCTGTGGCAGGGAAAACACCACAGCAGCCCAACACAGTACTGTTTAATTTCAGAAAGGGGAATGACACAAAAATGAGTAAATTACTTAAAGAGAAATTAAAACGGTACAGTACCAGAAGTGAAATCCCTGCAAGCTGCATGGAAACTTTTTAAAGACACCATAGTAAAGGCTCAACTGAAATGTATACCCCAAATTAAAAAGCATAGTAAGAGAACCAAAAAAAGTGCCACCGTGACTAAACAACAAAGTAAAAAAAGCAATGAGAGGCAAAAAGGCATCCTTTAAAAAGTGGAAGTTAAATCCTAGTGAGGAAAATAGAAAGGAGCATAAACTCTGGCAAATGAAGTGTAAAAATACAATTAGGAAGGCCAAAAAAGATTTTGAAGAACAGCTAGCCAAAGACTCAAAGAGTAATAGCAAAAAATTTTTTAACTACA
>NW_027426575.1:0-13682 GCF_003597395.2 Chelonoidis abingdonii
GCACAGCCAGGGTTCTCTGTGTGCTGCACCCAACCCTAGTGCCGGCTTCACAGCACCTATGGGTGGAGACAATGTGCAAAGCTGCCTGGCCATGCCTCTGCCTAGGACCCGAGGAACATGTCACTTCTTCTAGGAAGCCCCCTGAGGTAAACGCCGCCCAGAGTCCTCACCCCTCCTGTGCCCCAACCTTCTGCCCCAGCCCTGAGCCCTCTCCCACACCCAAATTTCTGCTGCTGCTGGGGTGGGAGAGTGAAGTGGCCTGAGATTGCCCCAGCAGTGGCTGGTGCAGCTGGCCCAAGAGATGTCCAAGCTGCACAGGTGGCCCCCGGACCAGCCGATACAGATGTTACAGGGGTCCTGGAAAGTCACGGAATCCATGACTTCCATGACAGACTCACAGCCTTAATTATGATTGGATGAGATGACAAATTTCAGTGCAAGAGATTCTCTTGGCAGGTCTCCTCTTCAAAACTTGCAATAATCTTTTAGATTATTAGTATGATACAAAGAAGCCTAAAAAGATGTACAGACAAAAAACAAGCACAAAAATGTAGGCTATGTGTGAGAAAAAACTTGCCAGTAGTGAAATGTGTTGGGCTGTGGCATAGTATTTTTATGGAGGAGGTGGAAATCTCATAATTTGGGACTTCTAAAAATTGGATTAGATGACTAGTAAACATGGTGAGAGGAAGAAACCTTCATTGGCAGGTATTATCATGCATGTCTTCCTTGGAGACCAGGTTAAACTAATATCAATAGTCTTAACTTTTAGTTTTCTTTTTCTCTTTTTTCCCCATGTGTCATACTGAATTCATCTTCCTACTTGGTGATACTGTCTTCTCCTCTCAGATCCCAATTCAGCAAACCATTTAAGCAGATTTTAAAGTCTCATTGAAAGAAATGGGAGTTAAAGCATGTGTGCTTAACTGCTTTTCTGCATCAAGGACTTAGTTGTTGTTTAGGTAAATAAAAATAGTAAAATTCTTTCCTGGTAAATCAGTCCTTTCAGCCCCTTGATTCTTTTGTTGCTCTTATGTGAACTCATTCAATTTTGTCCACCTTTTAGATCATGTGAATCTGAGAAATGAATGCAATCCACCAGCAGTTTTCTGCCCCGTCTTCTGCCTTTTTTATTTTCTTGCTCCTGTTTCTGATCTTTCTAGGACCTCCATATATTATTTCTTCATGGTGTTTGCAACTCTGCTTAGTCAGCTTGGGGTGAGGAAGTAATTTTCCTTCTGGTCAGATTGGCAGAGACCCTTGGTTTTTTGCCTTCCTCTGGAGCATGGGCACAGGTCACTTTCTGGTTTGAACTAGAGTCAATGGTGGATTCTCTAATGTGAAGTCTTTAAATCAAGATTTGAGGACTTCAGTAGCCCAAGCAGAAGTTATGGTCATCCTACAGGAGTGTATAGATGAAGTTCTGTGGCCTGCAATGTGCAGGAGATCAGACTAGTCAGTGGTTCTCAACCAGTGGCTTGATCAGCACACGTGCATCCAATATGACATCCCTCTGGCCATACAAGTAGTGTGTGTGTGTGTGTGTGTATGTATGTATATATATGTGTGTGTGTGTGTATATATATATAGTATGGATGTGGCCCACATAACACACACAGAACTGCATATGCGGCCCACAGTGGTAAATAAGTTGAGAACCACTGGACTAGATGATCATAATGGTCCCTGGTAACCTTAAAATCTACTGAAATTCACAGAGGAGGGTTCATAATGTGTGGTTGATATCTTCTACCATATTATGAATGAATATGTTAAATAAGACTGGTTCCAGCAGTACCACATTAGAAGCCTTCCTTAGCTTAAAATGAAATAAGTTTTTCTGTTTTTATCATTACCAGAACTAGGTAATATTTTTTCAAATGAAAAATGGGCCTTTTTCCTTTGAAAACCACAATTTTTCTCAACCAATTTAGTGGTGATTGAAATATTCTTTCCCAGACTCCTCCCCCGCCCCCAAGGTGACTAGTGCAAACCCACAGCAGATCTTAAAACCTGGTTCTACTCTGCTCCCATGTGTGGGATGGAGAGCTGCTGATCAGTGTTTGAGAAAGAGTTCCCCTTCCTCTGGTGCATATGGTGGGTCAGTGTCCCCCTCTGGTCCAGCCATCTCCAGTTCCATTCCACTTAGGTAAGTCCGTCGCCCTTCTGCCTCCCTTGTATCCCAGATGCAGTAGGGATCTTTAGAGCAACCTTATCCTCTTTTTCCTGCTGCCCAGACAAGTCACCACATTCAGTTGTGGTGAGCACATTCTTACTCACTTTTCAGAGTACAACTGCACTGAAAGTGAATGTTGTTTTTGTGGATGATGCCTTACTCCCCGGCAACCTGTACAAAATGGTCGTAGCAACGACTAACGTTTACAAATGATGCTATATCCAAGGGGGAGAAGGCGGCTAAATAAGAGTGCTGTCTGATCTAATGCTATAATGCAGGCAAGTTTCTTGTGGTACAGAAGAATTAAATTGAAATTCTAGAACACAGTAAAAGTAAATGCTTTTCCAGCTATGTCTATACTAGAGTGAAAAGTGGATTGTTTTGTTTTTTTTAAAGCAAGTGACACTATTCACTACATTGCTGCTTTGAAGTAAAATTCAGAGAGCAGATTTTGCTCACTCTGCGTGATTTCCTTTTTACCTCAACTTATATACATTTCATTTTGTTTGGAAAAGGGAATACCTGAATTAGTGCACCTGATCGGATACAAAATTAACAGGATACTCCTCCTTAAATAGATTTTAAGAGTATCTTAATTTTAAAAATCCTGTTTGGCCCTCCATGTTTGTGTACTGTCAAAGCTTGTTTAGGGTGGACAAATTAAATTATAGCAAAGGAATTCAGTGTGCAAATTTTGGTGGCACAGGTATACTTAACTCTTATGCAGCACTCTTCAACTTTAAAGACATTTTTAAACAGTGGCTAATTTTTAGAATCCTTGGGTATTAAAAAGACTTATATCAAAGTTGTTAAAGGAGTGCTAAAGCATTTTAGATCACCATTGTCTCTTTATTCACTTAAAGTTCAGCTGCAGAAAACTAATAAAATGAATCTAATTTGCTTGCACCCTGCTCTTCTAGTTCTGGTAAAAGGACATTGCTGCTTTTACCAGATGTCCCAATTGCTTTTATGTTAAGTGATCAACCACGGAGTGAAGTGTGTTTTGGGTAGGTAGACTACTTATTTGTTTATCTCTGTTGGAATTTGTACTATTTGCTATGATGTACATGAACTCTACTATGATTAATTGCATAACAGCCAAACTACATTTGTCTTTAACAGAAGAGGACAAAAGAATTTGCAGAAGATTTTGACTGAACAAGAAATTCAGGGAAGGAGAGAAAAATGCCGAAACCAGTAAGTAGATGCCTCCTTGCTCTTCTAGAATTTGACATAATAGTAGCCATAATGCTCCCTGGACTGTGATCTTGTCAGATCTCATAAGTTAATAATCAAGGTTGGGCCTATTTAATACTTGGAAATGGGCAAGTGTCCAAGATAAAAATCTGAGTACTTCAAAAAGTGGTGATTAGTGTTTCATTTTGGGGGGTCCTACTCTCTGACAATACTGACCTAACGTTGCAGCACAGTGTTAGGGGGAATTGTTCTTCTGGAGTTTTTATATTTCAGGTGAAACATAATGGTGAGAAGTGGCTTCAGAGATGCACCTCATGTATCTGATTCATTGCCTATTTAAGTCAGTAGAAGTACTTCCATTGACTTAATGTGTATTGGATTGACCCTGTATGGGGGCTTGCAGGGAAAGGCTTCCTTAGGTGAGCAGTGAGAACAGTCCCTATGGTGTGGGGGAGTGATGTGCAGCAATGTAACGAAACTTGTATGGCAATTTAGAATGTCATGGCCTCCATTGCACCATAGGACTGGCCTGGATGTCTTTTGGCTTGACTCCTTGGTGGGAATAACTTGGATCTTATTTGTGGTTTGGGACTGTAAATATGATAGAAAGGCAAGCACACATTTTTCATAGTCTGATTAGCACCTCATTTGCATTGAGGTCAGGCCTCATCCCTGTTCTTGCTGAGATGAGGGACACAAACTGGTTAACCCTTAAACTTCAGCTTCTGGAAAGGTTCCAATATTCTTTGAAGAGAATATTATTGGGAGAATATTATTTAGCCACTGAATCATTCTGCCCAAATTTTAGTAGGACTTTTAAGGCTCTCCTCTACCATCCATAGAGTGGCTTCTAGTTGTCCCTTCATCCTCCCAAGTTTCATTGACATGGAATGGCCTGTTTAAGTATAGAGAATAAGCAATGGGAGCTTGAATGCTATTTCTGCCTTGTACTCAGCCATTGGAATAAATAATTATGATAATACCTAGCCCTTATGCAGCTCTGTTAATCATTAGATTGATAAGAAATTTTTCTATTGGTTCAGACTTGTCGGTATAAGGAGGTTGTCGTCTTTTATGGCTACACACTTTCCATTGGGAGCTGTCTGTTAAATGTAGGAAAATACCACAGCAACACATAGACTTGTGACCCACTGATTATTTTGATTCTCTTAATAGGGTTTTCAGTAGAGCTTCCCAACTGGGTGATGGGAGTTTAGTGGTCCTATAAGACTGAAGGGGGAAGTCTTGGAGGCCATCCTACTGCAGTACGGGGATTTTTATGCAAACCCAGATCCATGGAACTACTAAAGCAACTGGGAGGCAAGTAGCTTGAGGAGAACCAAGACTGCTACCTCTGTCTGTGGCCTGGGACCAGAACCTTGAAGTTTGGGTGGGCAAAGCTCCCTTCTGCCTTGGCTAGCCAGAGAGAATCCTGGGCAATATAATTCCAGGGCTGCTGAAAGGAAGGGAGGAAGTAGGATATAAACCGCTTTCTTCCCTCATAGCTGAGACTGAAGGGAGTTAGAAGTGCTGGCGCTCTCTCGGAGACAAGGAAAATTTGAATACCAGATCTCAGAGAAGAATCCGGACTCCTGTTAGGGAGGGGTGCAATTGTTTTATGGGGACTTTTATACAAAACTTCTCAATTTACTATCTTTGGCTTTGCCAGAAGACCTCTGCGGAGAATGCAAAATCCATGGAGGAATAGAATCATAGAATATCGGGATTAGAAAGGACCTCAGGAGGTCATCTAGTCCAACCCATTGCTCAAAGCAGGACCAATCACCAGACAGATTTTTGCCCCACATCCCTGAATGGTCTCGTCAAGGATAGAACTTTCAGCCCTGGGTTTAGCAGGCCAATGCTCAAACCACTGAGCTGTCCCTCCAAGTGAAAGGAAGGGAGTTACAGTACACGATCGTATTTTGGAGAAATACAGTGGCATTGCCTTCTATAAATTGTCATTTACTGTACCTACTGTTAATAACTAATACATAATGCAGGAACACACTTTCACACAGGATTGAGCAGCATTGAGAATTATACTACCTGCTCAAGCTTTTCATTGGCTGCTTTTGAAGTGGTGGATGGACTTTTTTTAGTTTCTTTTTTTTTTTTTTTTCAGTCCTGAATGGCCTAAACTATGGTTATATTCAAGACTTGTCTTTATGAAAATATGTAATGTGACATCTACTTCCTTCTAGGACTCCTACTGTTGTGCTTGGGGGTTAGAATGTGATTTGTTTGTTTCCCTGTGGCCAGTCCTAAGCTGTGGAAAGTCTCTCTCTCTCTCTCTCTCTCTCTCTCTCTCTCTCTCTCTGGGCATCTTCCTCACCTCATCTCTCTATTTAAAAACAGCCAACTAACAACCAAAAAAATATTTTCTCCCAAGTTCATTGTATATTAAATCCTTGTATGGTCCTCTATTTCCGTTGAATGACTTCTCTAACTTTTTATCTGTTCTGTGTTTGTTGATTTTTAGTTCTAATGTATTTTAGACTTCACCCTAAGCCTTGACTGGTGCCTTAATTACTGTAGAGCATCTCATGGGTTGGCACTTAATATTATAAAGAGAGAGCACTTCGATAATACTATGCTGTAGCTCTTTTTACCTATATTACTCTGACTGTTTTAGCTGTCTTCTGTTTTATAATGTCTTGGTTGGAATGTGAGTGGTCTAATGTGTAAAATTCAAAGGATCTAACAAATTCTTGCAAATCTGAGAGGCTGGGCAATATAACACATTCATTGATTTCTTTTTTTTTTTAAGTGACCCTTCATACCAGTGTAGAATAAATTTTATCTTTCGATCTATGTATAACCAGTCATGAAGCTCATATACATTGTTTCGACTTTGAAAGACTTAGTAGAAAAGACCTCTGCCAACCCGTATTTGGATTTAATGTATTAGCCTGTTATAAAGAAGTATTTTGTATTTTATATTTCACTATCACCTCTATTAACAGCTGCAGATCACAGTGAAATCCAGAGGGGATCTGTTTCACTTTTTGTGTTTAGATGGAAAATAGATCAAGTTTGGTTGGAATGTTGAGCACAGAATCCAGTTGACAGTTTTGTATCACAGATGAATTTAATAACAGAACCTAGCTGGATAATTCTTAGGACTTTCTGAATACTAAGTCTCCTTCTGGGATCATGTTCATGCCACTGCAAATTGCATCTTTTGAGTGGTAATAGAAAGCCATTATTTGAAAGGTGGAAGTGTTTGATCACTTATACATTATTAGGCCAAATAGTTGGAGTTAGGACTTTTAAAGACATTAAGGTCATAAGTACTTTATTATCAATCCTAGATATTTCTACTTTCTGTTTGATAATTTAGCATACTTTTTCCAATGAGGCTATATTTGGGATCCAGTGGCCTTCCCATAGGCTATTTATTCAGCAGTGCCTGTACTCATCTACATACTCAACTCTATTGAGCATCATGGAATTTAGCTCCAGATCCAGTTTTCACTGTAATCTTCGAGCGATTTCAATGGAAGTTGCATCAGGCCCTTAACTCACAAAGAATAATTATTCTCAATGGATGTATGACCTTTTGAAAGGTTTAGTTATCTCAGCGTCCTGAAAGAGTAGAATATTTGTTTAATCTTCTTCTTTTTTCCAGTATGCTCTTCCCAAAAAACTGAATCAAAATCATTTTTAAATTTGTCATTTCCTCAGATCTTCACCTAAACTAGAAGCATTGACACTAAAATTAGACATGGTTACGTAACTGTTAATCATTTCATAGCCTAAGAAGGTTAGGTTTAATTGACTGTAGCATTTACAGAGAGTAAGAGGGCTTCTACAATTTTTTTTCCCACCAGCTATTTTTGGTTAGACTTTGGAGTATGTGCATACAGAACTCCAAGCCCTAGAAGGAGGAGGATAACACTACATAGGACACCTAATGATGGTAAATGGTGTAGATGCAACAAAATAAAAATCAGCATATCTTCCTAAATCTTTTCAGGTATAGAATACAACCAAAAGCAGTAAACTTCAGACTGTAGAACAGTGTTGATAGCCTAACATTTTCTTAATTATCTTAAATTCTGGAAGATTATAGTGAATTTTAATAATTAGTATTTAAATTTGATACTTGAATTGAATATAGTGTAAATGGACTATTTCTGACTAGATAAGGTTTAGTTATATCATTTTCATAGGAAAATCTTTCAAATTTACTTTCCTATTATGTGGTAGGCCTTGTGGCCTCAGGACAGCCCTGCAAGTGGCCCCTCACCTCAAGTTTCCCTTGTGAGTAACCTAGAGGACTCCACTTCAGGCTTTGACTTAAATGTCATCCTCCCTCCCCCCCCCCCCCCCCTCCCTCCCCCCTTATCCTGTGTCAGTTTTATTACAAAATATCATGCAATAATCTCTAACAAAAATCCCAACGCATCATCCATATTGCCTCCGAACATACAATCTTCGCTGTCACCATACCCCAGTGTCTTCCATCACACCTAGGTTCCTTATCTGTCCTCTTCTATCCATCTTCCAGGACAGCCATCCCCAGTCCTTCCACCTGGGGTTGCAACTCAGCTCTTCCCGGTGGGAACTCGCATAGCCTTTCTGCCAGGACAATTCTTGCCAGGAAAGCATCCCTCAAACAGCCCCGGCCCTTCTCACTGTTCCTTGGGGTCCAATTCTCAAGCAACAAGATGTCAGTGAATAAGCCCTCCACTGCTGCTGCTCCTTTTTGCCCTCTCTGTCCCTGGGCTTTGGCGCTTCAGCATAGAGCCAGCAGGCATCTCCCTCTGTTGGTCCTCTAGCCCAAGCTCTCTCTCTCTTGGGGGACAGCAGCCAGTAAAATCCCTTTTTCTGCTCTTCTGCCTTCAGCCTTCTTGCAGGAACCACTTTGTCTCTGGCAGTTCTGATCACCTAGGGCCCTTCTTCTGACTGACTCAGCTTGCTCTAACTACCTTTTCTGGCCCCCAGGTGCTGCTCTGATTAATTGATCCAGCTGGGAGCATCTGGACTTGAACAGGAGAGTTGAGCCCAGTTTCATTTAATGGGCCAGTTACCCTGTTATGAGTAGCTAAATTACAGTTCAAATAGTTCTATGTGGCATTTATTTTTACAGTATAAATGGATATACAGGTGGCAAACAGAGGGTATGTGTACACTGCAATGTAAGCCTAGGGTTAATGAGATTTGAGTCCACAAACCCTGGGTTTGCAAGCCCAGCGCTTAAGCTTCCACACTGCATATTGACCATAAGTTTAGAATTTCTGGACCAGAGCCTTTAGGCCAGGGCTTCAGCATCCACGCTGCAGTATTTAAACTGAATCAAAGCAGTTTATGCCAGGCTTCCTGTTGCTCTAGCCTCTGGTTCATGGTGCAGTGTGGGAAAATTTGACTGTCCACCCGGCATGTTACAGGAGGTTATCACAGCATGTCAGGTTTTCAGTAGATCCTGCTGAGCTGTCTTTTGGGTCTGCACGCTCCCAGCAATTGGATCAAGCAGCAGGGAGGAGTTGCCATTTGTAGAGCTTCTTTTTCTTGCACTTTTACTCCAGCAAATGGGCAGAGCAGCCATGAGATGAGGTGGGCATTCCTGCAGCAGTTTCTGACCTACCAAAGGCACCTGTTGGAGGAGGGCGATACAGGATACAGGAAAATGAAGCTGACTGATGCTGCTCATGATCTTTATGTAGCCTCTGATGCAACCTACATAGACCAGCACTTCTGGTGCCGGGCTCTAAGCACAGAGTGGTAGAATCACATCGTCAAACACACCTGGGATGACCAGCAGTGAATCCCAAACTTTCCTGTGAAGAAAGCTACATTTCTGAGAGCTTTGTGAGCAGCATGCCCCAACCCTCTAGCATTATATGACATGCATGAGGGCATCCCTAATGGCCCGAAGCAGGTTGCTGTAACTAAGTGGAAACTGGCTATCCCAGACTGCTACAGGTCTGTTGCGAAATAGTTAGGTGCTGGAAAGTCAATCAAGGGTAAAATGGTTGTGGAGGTTTCTAAGGCAATCAGGCATGTGATTTCCACAAAAGTGGTGCTCATAAACAATATCCCTGAAGTAACTGCTGGTTTTGAGGAATGGGGTTTCCAAATTATACTGGAGCCATTGATAGGATTGCTTCTAGTTTGCCCTCCTCCAGCCCAAGATTACATAAACTGCAAACTACTCCATTACTATGTAGACCGTTGTGGACCCCACAGGCAGATTTATGGACGCCGACATGGGCTGCACTGGAAAAGTTCATGATGCCAAGGTTTTCTGATGACTGGGAGTCTACATTCATGGACAGGTTGGGACACTATTCCCACTAAATGATATTGTTATAAATGGAGATATTGTTCACACTATTAACATGGGGGATCCTGCGTGCTCCCTTTTGCTTTGACTACTGCCAAACATACTGATCTCAGCAGGCCTGGCAAAAGAAGGTTCAGTTGGGCTTTCAGCAGGTGCATAATGGTGGTTGAATGTCTTGCTGGAGGGGATGGTTTGAGGAGATTGCATACAATGGCATACGGCCCATCTGCAACTGCTAGTAGTAAATATCCACAACAGCCAGAGATGGGAAACTGGATGGGAAAGGGATAGCTCAGTGGTTTGAGTATTGGCCTGCTAAACCTAGGGTTGTGAGTTCAATCCTTGAGGGGGCCATTTAGAGAACTGAGATAAAAATTTGTCTGGGGATTGGTCCTGCTTTGAGCAGGGGGTTGGACTAGATGATCTCCTGAGGTCCCTTCCAACCCTGACATTCTGTGAGTCTATGAAAGTCTCTGAGTTACTATAGTAAATTCTTTCTCGGGTGTTTGAGTGGTGGGTTTTGTGGACATGCTTAGCATCCAACAGATCATCATCATTTGGGATCAGAAGGGAATTTTCTCCCAGGTCAGACTGGCAGAGACCCGGGGATATTTTCCTTCTTCTGCAGCATGGGGCACAGCTCACTATGCTGGTTTAAACTAGAGTAAATGGTGGATGGACTTGAAGTCTGTAAATCAAGATTTGAGGACTTCTGTAACTCAGCCGAAGGTTATGGGTCTTTTACAGGAGAGAGTCAGTGAGGTTCTGTGGCCTGTGATGTGCGCAGAAGGTCAAACTCGATTATCATAGTGGTCCCTTCTTCCTGACCTTAAAGTCTGAGTCTATGGTGCTGTTTACAGATCCATTTGGATGCCTGTGTCATCAATGCCATTATTGTGATTTGCTGTGCTCTTCATAATCTGTGTGAAGCCAAAGGTGAGCCATTTGCCCCTGAATGGAGCTATGACAGTAATGGATTGCTGAACTTGTATACTCAGCTAGAAAGTGCATCTGCCACAGCTAGGGCAGGATGCATCTGGGCAATATAAGGCAGGCATGCTCTGTACTCACATGTTATAGATTTTCATGGGGCAATGAAATAGGGAGAATAGTATATTTGAGTGTGATTATACAGTCCTTACAGTAAATGAGGTGCTATCACATCATGCAGTGAAATGGAGGAGGAGAGGTAGATTGCTATGCATTGTAATTATGAATGACGTGATCGCTTATAAACTGTCAGGGACTGAATTTACTGGAGAATTGATGTAGAGCTGTACTGAGAAATAGAGTTTGCGTATATCTTCTCAGTTGTCTCTTATCATATGTTTACCTTAATTATTTGAAGCATACATTATGTAATGTGATACAGTGATGGCAATAAAATTTCTTAGCAAAATAACCTTGTTTTTGAACATATATTAGAAAAGTACAATATTAAGTCATTGCCAGGTAGGCCAGTTGCCATTAGCACATGAAAACAATACTAATAAACCAACACCAAAACTTTTAACAAAGTGCATGAACAAGGCAAACAGGGCCACTGGTTTCAAACAATAAACCTTCTTACTGTTGTGTGTCTCCTGGCTGCCTGTTTGTGCTCCTTTCTATTTGTTGCCGCTTGCAGGGACTGGAGTTGTTCACGGGATGGAGCTTTGTCTGCACAGGAGTGGAAGCTTCCAGGGGGGGAGGAAATCAGCACAGGGTTGGAGGACTGCTTTTTTCTTCCTCTGGTACTGCAACTGCTTGTTGGCCCTGTCCAGAATTTCTACCATCATGGAAACACTTCTGTTTGGACCTGTCCGTGACAGTTCTGCATCCCAGGGTCCTGCTGGAGTAGGCCCACTCTACCTCGGTTGAAGGACCAGCAGAGCTTGAATATACTAAAAGCAGAAATCAAACAGTACATTATTGTTTCAGTGCCTCACAATAGGTTCAGTGCCATCTGCAGGCAAAAGTGCCATGTGGAATCTCAAGGCCAAAAAATGATACTTTGTAAAACTCAGCTTCAGTATATTCTGAGAGAAATGCCTCAGCTCAATTAATCACAGTGAAAATACTGCTCAATCAATGGCAAGTTACAGTTGACAGTTTTTTTTAAATAGCTGAGCTCCTTGAAAGGCATGGAGGGAGCTTACTACAGAAGCATTCGCTGTACTTTCTGGAGGACATTACAATCCCAGAGGTTCGAGAATGGCAAAGGGAAATTTTATTTCAAGCTGCTTGGTTGCAAGCCAGCTGTATATGCCACAGAGGTTCTTAGACTTATGGTAGTGAAGCAGCACATCTCTGAGTGAAGTGGGCTGGTGACCTACAGAAGAGGGCCCAGGAAATATGCTCTCCCCTGAAATGTGATTACCAATATGGAGTTACTGTTATGTCTGCAGCTATCAGTGCCTGGGATTGGGTCAAAATTCGTGGGGGAATCAACAGAATGCTGTGACAGTGTTCACATGGATGACTAGCTCCATACGACACTCAATATAGACTGCTCTGAAAGCATCTGCCCAGGCACTACATTCAAATGCACATGATAATACAAACTCTGAAACATCTACCAAGCCATTCTTCCTCCCCACCTTCCCAGTACATTTCTGAACTGAATACAACCTCCTGACTGACTTTGATAATTAATTTTGTCATCCAGTTGCTCAAACAGTTTTCTGTTTACAGGCAGCTAATTACAGAATCATAGTGTTAAAAGTGCCTGCACGGGTCATTTAGTCTAACCTCCTGCCAAGATGCAGGATTTGTTGTGTCTAAACAGTCCAAAACAAATGACTGTCCAGCCTCCTTTTGAAAACCTCCAGTGAAGAAGCTTCTACAACCTTCTGAGGCAGTCTGTTCCATTATCCTACTGTTCTTACAGTTAGGAAGTTTTTTTTCCTGAGATTTAATCTAAATCTGCTATGCTGTAGTTTGAACCCATTGCCTCTTGTCCTGCACTCTGAGGCAAAAGAAAACAACTTTTCTCCATCTTTTTTTATGGCAGCTTTTCAAGTATCTGAAGACCGCTGTCATAACTCCACACTCCCCCTTAATCTCCTCTCCCAAACTAAAGCCAGTTCCTTCAGCCTTTGCTCATACGTCTTGCATTTCATCCCTTTAACCAACTTTGTCGCTTGCATTTAGATACATTGTGGTGTGCCTGATTTGTAGGGTATGGCATGCTAAAAGGGAAGGCAAGTGTTCTTATTTCAAATTACCTGACTAATGTCAGTAAGAATGTACATGTTTCTAGTAAAAAAATTATTTTTAAATGCTTGTTTCCCTGTTTGTGCTTCATTTTGAATTCCATGTGGTAGTAGTGATGAGAAGGGGGATTTACACTAGAACACTGGCATGCAATATACCTTTAGTGGATACACACTGTTGCCTGTGGCTTGAAATGCATTTTGCAATGGGTAGAAAACCAGAAATCCCTCACAGCCCAGTATTAACAAGAACCATGGAGTAAGAATTACCTTGTTGCTTCCATGGAGCATCAAAAAACTCCTGAGAAGAGACCCAGAATGTGATGCAGCTGCTCTAGTGGAAGTCTCCTCAGGAACTGATTTGAATACAAGAGTCACGTCACTTCATCCTCATCCAGCATTTGCTGACTTCTCTCCAGTCCTATACTGTATTAAAGGGTGAGAAGGTCATCATCCCAGCTGATCAGACTGTCATGAAGTGCTGGTGGCTCAGTGCAGTACATTTGGTTCCTCATGAAAGGGTCAGGATGATGATGAGTTCCCAGAGGTGTGGTTGTTATCCCTGGCTTGCCAGTAGTTGGTTGCGAGCTGTTTAATTTGCTTCTAGCACTGGTCCAGTGAATCCTCAGTGCTGCCAGTTTCTTCACTATTAGCTGCTATGCATGGTCATTCCTGGAAATCTTGCTAAAGTCAAACTGTTTGCTCGCCTTGCACCGGAGAGTGATCAAAATCTGCCTGTGCTCCCATGGTCAGCTTGTAGCATGCTTGACAAAGCAGTCCCATGGCCATTACAAACAGTAGAAGGTTCACTCTGCAATTCAGTGGT
>NW_027426576.1:0-1293 GCF_003597395.2 Chelonoidis abingdonii
TCTGATATATTTATAAAGAGCAATCATATCTCCCCTCAGCCTTCTTTTGCTTAGGCTAAACAAGCCAACCTCTTTGAGTCTCCTTTCATAAGACAGGTTTTCCATTCCTTGTAGCCCTTCTCTGTAGCTGTTCCAGTTTGAATTCATCCTTCTTAAACATGGGAGACCAGAACTGCACACAATATTCCAGATGAAGTCTCACTAGTGCCTTGTATAATGGTACTAACATCTTATCTTTATTGTATTAAATTCTTGGTTTTGCCACAGCCTTCTTGTGTGATCTCAGGCAAATCACTTAATGTCTGTGCTTCAATTCCCCATTTTACAGATGGAGATGACAATACTTCCTTTCTCCCATCCTTTGTCTGTCTTTTCTATAAGCTGTTCAGCTACTGATCCTCTCTTACAATGAGTATGTCCAAACTTCAAGCTATCTCCCCAGCTGGCTGTGATTTGCAGCTTGAGGAGACATACTCACACTAGATCAGAGAGGTAATGCACTAAAAAGAGTGTAGCCATAGCATTGTGACCAGCAGGAGTGGCCAGCTGCTGCAAGCACTTAGGCACATACTTGGGGAGGCTAGCCCCTCCTACTGCTCACACCTCTGCAGTGACACCCTATTTTTAGCACACTACACCGGGAATTACACCACCATCTCAAACTGTAGACATACCCACAGTGTCTGTAAACTGGCTGGCACAATGGGGCTCTGAACTCAGCTGGAGACTTTTGGTGATATTGTGGTATAAATAATATCAGTTGAAATCTAGCCAATACTAGGGTGAAACATGATAGTTATCTTACATGAACAGCAGTACCCAATAGTTATTTTCTTAGCAGTGGTACTGAGTAATTATTTCTGTAAGCCACAGAGGGAGTTTTAGGCAGGAAGAATACGATTATTATCCAAGATGATACCAGATGGACAATATCCTAACTGCTGTGAAAAGCGCTCTGGGATTTTTAATTAACGTTAATGGTCAATGACCTCTTTTCTATGTCTCATTTGAAAGCTGGCACTTCCAAGAGTACAGTACTCCCTAACAGAAAGTTTATGCTTTGTTTTTTCTGAAACATCCAATCTGGTATATTGCCAGAAAGTTACAGAGGTCAAGTCCTCAATCATCTTGTCAATCCAGCTCTCCAAGATTTCACCCAGGCTTTATCCAAAACTGAGACATTTTCAGCTATTATTTGCAAACGTGATTTACGTGAGTTACGTGATTATCTTAACTGTTTTCTTTGACAGCATGAAGCCAAACGTGATTTACGTGAGTTACGTGATTATCTTA
>NW_027426577.1:0-1009 GCF_003597395.2 Chelonoidis abingdonii
TGTCTCTCTATGTCTCTCTGTCTCTCTCTATGTCTCTTTCTCTGTCTCTCTGTCTCTCTCTATGTCTCTATGTCCCTTTCTATGTCTCTCTCCATGTCTCTATGTCTCTCTCTCTCTGTCTTTCTGTCTCTCTCTGTCTCTCTCTATGTCTCTCTCTCTCTATGTCTCTATGTCTCTCTCTTTCTCTTTGCCTCTATGTCTTTCTGTCTCTCTCTATGTCTCTCTTTATGTCTTTATGTCTCTCTATCTCTCTATGTCTCTCTCTCTTTATGTCTCTATGTCTCTCTCTCTCTATGTCTGTATGTCTCTCTCTCTATATATGTCTCTCTATGTCTCTCTGTCTCTCTCTATGTCTCTCTCTCTCTGTCTCTGTCTCTCTCTATGTCTCTATGTCCCTTTCTATGTCTCTCTCCATGTCTCTATGTCTCTCTCTCTCTGTCTCTCTGTCTCTCTATATCTGTCTCTATATATATGTCTCTCTATGTCTCTCTGTCTCTCTCTATGTCTCTTTGTCTCTTTCTGTCTCTCTCTATGTCTCTCTGTCTCTCTCTTTGTCTCTCATTCTGTCTGTCTATATTTCTCTATGTCTTTCTGTCTCTCTCTCTCTCTCTATGTCTCTCTATCTCTCTGTCTCTCTCTCTGTCTATGTCTCTATGTCTATCTCTGTCTATCTCTCTGTCTGTGTGTCTCTTTCTCTTTCTCTGTCTCTCTCTCTATGTCTCTCTCTGTCTCTAAGTCTCTATGTCTCTCTCTCTATGCCTCTATGTCTCTCTTTCTATGTCTCTCTATGTCTCTCTATATGTCTCTCTATGTCTCTATGTCTCTCTATATGTCTCTCTATTTCTCTCTCTCTCTATGTCTCTCTCTCTCTGTCTCTCTATGTCTCTCTCTCTCTCTGTCTCTCTCTATATGTATCTATGTCTCTCTCTGTCTCTCTCTATGTCTCTACTTCTCTCTCTGTCTCGCTGTATCTCTATGTCTCTCTCTATGTCTCTATGTCTCTCTCTAT
>NW_027426578.1:0-1502 GCF_003597395.2 Chelonoidis abingdonii
TGTTCACATTCTTAAATAAGTTTAGGAAACTAGCAATCTAACCTAATGGGCTTGATTTAAAAAAAATAAAAGATGGGAGGGTGAGTTAAGGCACTCAAAATTTGGCCATATATCAGCGTACTTTTGAATGATAAGGTGTTAATATTATGGCTTTTTAAAAACAGATTCTCAACTGTTGTTCAGCGTGGAAGATTCCTATGCCAGCAGGCTCCTATCCCATCTTCAAGGAACCTCTTTTTTCAAATTTATAGTAGTAAAGTAATGTCCTGTTTGGGTACTTCATCTAATGTTCGTTGTAAAAAAAATTATATAGATACTCACCTTACAATGTAACTTGCATTTCTTGCCTTTATGCTACCTTTCCATTTGCTTTCACTCTTCTCATAAAAGACCATAATGTTTCTTCATTACCTTCTGGGTCTTCCTATGTTGTGCTTTGTACTGTTTCCTCATTTTCCCCTTACTTATCTCCTTCATGACTCTCTTCCTCTACCAGACTTTTTCTAACTTATCCCATCAGTGTTCCTCTCCCTCCATGCTCCCCTACTCACAGAAACATAGGCCAGGCATCTAACAGACAGAAGGCTAAGGACCAAAATGAAAGAATGGTGGCCTTATTGTTCAGAGACAGTGCCCAGGTGAGAAGCCAAAATATTTTTCTGAACAAATTGCAGTCAAAGGTGAGGGTACTGGGATTCCAGTGAGAGTACTGTTCCTGGATTTTGCTTAAGGAGCTTCAGCCTCTGTCTGATAAATTGGCTGCTGGGGAAAAAGGAGAACTTTCTCTTTTCTTACCCCAGATTTTCCTCACACTAGAAGCTCCTGACTTTTGTAATGACAGTTAAGAATCTGTTACTTTACCTCTCCTCTAGCTTCTTGGCTAACATAATGTTTATATCTCATTTTTTCCTTGTCGTCCCTCATCTGTCATATCAACCTGTTGTATTGTCTTATAGTTGGTCAGCAAGAGCTTTGGGGCAGGGACCCCACTTGTTATGTTCTTGTACAGTGCCTAGCACAATCCTGGTCTCTGACTGAGGCTCCTTGGCACTAGTACAATTCAAATAAATAAGAGCATGATCTTTTAATTTATTTTTTTAAGTCTCTTTTCCTGCTGACTGTCTCCAGTGACTGCATCTGTTGCTGAGAGCTTTCCCAGTCACCGGTAGAATGAAATTGGTCAGAGTTCTGAATAGCACTTATGAAAAGTAGTAAGGCTCTGGTTAGTTTTCATTTTGTTAAAGTTTGGCAAAGTGCTGTGACCTATCCCAAGTACTGGAACTCTGCCTGTGTGCAGACTGGGAAGTCAATTTTCTGTGAGTGAGTATATGCTTTGGTTGACATTTGAAAATTTTTGGGATCATAAGGCTTAATATTGTAAATGAAAAGTTTAGATTCTACAACAGCTGATGGCATTTGTACGGAAAAGATTCCTACTCACCACAGGTGCATAGGTGAGTGGACTTTAAAATCCCTGCTTACTCCCGACTCACATTTTTTAG
>NW_027426579.1:0-1233 GCF_003597395.2 Chelonoidis abingdonii
TCATGCTCCAATACATCTGTTAGTCTATAAGGTGCCACAGGACTCTTTGCTGCTTTTACAGATCCAGACTAACACAGCTACCCCTCTGATATTTCACAGATTAGACTCCTTCCCAGTCTGGGCCCAATCCTTTCCCCTGGTACAGTCGTTTTTAGTTCTAGTAGACATCTTAGGTGGAAAGCAGGGGTGTTCTCATGAATGGGCCTCTTTGTCTGATCCACCCCCTTTTATAGCTTTGGCACAAGGTGGGAATCTTTTGTCTCTCTGGATTCCCACCCCCCTTCTAAATGGAAAAGTACCGGATTTAAGATGTATTACAGCATCATGTGACATGGTCACATGTCCTGTGAGTCCCACCTCCATTCTTCCTGGGCTGGCCCACATGTACACAGGAAAGCTTGCAAGTAAACAGCCATTTAAAGTTCATTGATTCTGAAGCACCCTTAAGGGATTCTACCACCCTATACCGAAAACCTACAGACCGCTATTCTTACTTACATGCCTCCAGCTTCCATCCAGGACACGTGACAAGATCCATTGTCTACAGCCAAGCCCTAAGATGCAACCGTATTTACTCCAATTCCTCAGACAGAGACAAACACCTACAAGATCTTTATCAAGCATTTTTAAAACTAAAATACCCACCCGGGGAAGTGTGGAAACAGACTGACAGAGCGAGATGGGTACCCAGAAGTTACCTTCTACAGACAGGCCCAACAAGGAAAATAACAGAACACCACTGGCCATCATGTACACCCCCCAGCTAAAACCTCTACAGTACATCATCAATGATCTACAACCTATCCTGGAAAACAGTCCCTCACTCTCAGAGACCTTGGGAGGCAGGCCAGTCCTCACTTAACGACAGCCCCCAACCTGAAGCAAATACTCACCAGCAACAGAAACTCTAACTCAGGAACCAATCCCTGTAACAAACCCCATTGCCTACTCTTTCCCCATATCTACTCTAGTGACACCATCAGAGGACCCAGTCACAGCAGTCACACAATCAGGGGCACATTTACCTACACATCTACTAATGTGATGTATGCCAATGGGTGCCAGTAATACTCTGCGCTGGTTAGACCTCAACTGGAGTATTGTGTCCGGTTCTGGGCACTGCATTTCAAGAAGGATGTGGAGAAATTGGAGAGGGTCCAGAGAAGAGTGTAGAACTGATAAATGAAATTGTTTTTAATTGTTCACTTTTAATGTAAGTTCTGTTCACCATTC
>NW_027426580.1:0-1148 GCF_003597395.2 Chelonoidis abingdonii
GGCACTCCCCAGCCAACCCGGAACCCCCACTGACTGAACCCAGTCTGCTCCCCTGGCACTCCCCAGCCAACCCGGAACCCCCACTGACTGAACCCGGTCTGCTTTCCTTCCCCATGGAAAAATAAATTGTAAATTATTAGTGTTACTCTGTGACAATGTATTGTGTATAACGTATGTGATTTATTTTAAGATCCATGCTATGTTGTGCAAAGTGAAAACAATAACAATGTCAGCACTGTCAAGTTATTTATTTATTTTCATTAAATATGTAGACTAAATAATTAAATTAATAAATTTTCAATCCAAACATGTATTAATTCTAATGAACAATGCCATATTATGCACTATTCATTTTTGGAAGTTTTTAATAAGCGTTGCTAGGGGCGGGGGGCAAGGTAGAAGTTTCTCCTATGGCGCAAAATGTCCTTGCACCGGCCCTGCAGGGCATTATTACTATAACAAAAAGAAGTAGAGCGAAAATAGGAAAACAATTAAAATGCAATTTTTCTTTCATTGTTTGTGTACAGTTTCAGACATACTACCTTGTGTAATGATCCCATTAGGTGTCATAAATTATGTATGTTCAGGCTTGGGCAGTACTGAAATGAAAGGCATCCACCGAACACCTAGGTATTGAAAGAGATGACTTTGATGATTGAGTAGGCTCCACTCCTTCCTCTGAAATATTACCGTATTAGTGTGTCACTAAGGTGTTTTGGGGAAGTAGGTGGCACTGCACTACTGTATGCTTTTGGATGTGATGTAATTTCCTTTCTCCTGAGAGACAAAAAGAAAGAAATCAAGATCCTATGTATTTCTTTTAAAATGTGTTGTGTTAAGATACTCTTGTGATGAGTGTTGTATAAGATCATAGGTGGTTAAGTTCTAACCGCTAGTATTGGGAAAAGATTTCATGACACTGTGCATAAAGATATTCATTCCAATATTATGGACAAATTCCAGTCTGAGTTATAGCCATGGCCTCATTCCATCTTCTTTGTGCTGCTCCAGAAGTGTAAAGGGGATGGAAAGGTAGCTTAAGTAAAATTTCCTCATAAATACAGTACAGTATACTAGAAGTTAGAAGCTATGCTTTTTGCTGTTATGGTTCCTAATTCACAACCCAATTATCTACCCCTGCAGAGATT
>NW_027426581.1:0-1021 GCF_003597395.2 Chelonoidis abingdonii
AATAAAAATAAATTAATATTTCCCTGTCCTTGATGCCCTAGATGGGGCAGTGAACTCCCCTCTGCTATTTGCTGCATAGATAAAATTGGGCTAATGGCAGGGGGAGGGAGTCCCACAGAAATTAGCCCATCTTAGCAAAGCTCAGTGCAGAGTCCTAGAATCTCTTCATTCTACCTCTGTGTGCCAGGAGGAGGGTCTCTGGGAGGATTAGGGGAGGTGTGTCTGGAGAAATGGTTGTAGTTATGTGGTGGAGGGGGGTCCCCACCTCAAGGTAGAGGTCTTTTTCAGGGAATGGTGTTTGTCTTTCTGGTGGGTGATCGGGGTGGGGGGACAATGTAGGGATAAAATGGTGTGGAGTCAGTTGGGAGGAATGGGTGTCACTGGGTGTGCAGTGCAAAATCCTAAAGCTTGTGAAACAGTCTCGCTTATCTGGGGTCCTACAACCTGTCCCAGGCTGAAAGCCTTATGGCATATTTAGGAAGTGGGTTGGGGGGAACAGCTAATGGAGGGCTCCTTTCTCCTAGACCCCTCCTGCAGACTAGGGAGCCCCAACAAGAGACTCAGAGAGAGACATGCCTGTGACTAACAGGTAGAAATACCAGTTGTGCTCAGCTGACAATGTTTGGTGTGGACATCCTCCTCCCAATAATCCCCCTCTCCCAATCATCTTCTTCAGTTCCAAATCTTGAGGAAGCTGTCCCAGGAGCCAGTAGCCACAGCCATGCCATCGGCTGTCACCCCCAGGCAGCTCACCCTGTTGTCATGACCAGAGAGGATCCCTGAAGGGGAGAGAGCAAACATCATCAAAAGAGAAGGGGTGGGGAAGACATGCTACAGTGTCTGTGGGAATGTGGCCTACATGCCCATACACCATTATACACCATACCAGCTGTGCACATCATCCTAGCAGGCATCTTCTGCATACCTTAATGCCAAGAGAAGGCATTTCCCTCAGGAGGACTGTAACCTGCCCTTCCTAGGAAAAGGGTGACTTACATTCCACAACGGAGAGCCTCTGGGA
>NW_027426583.1:0-2239 GCF_003597395.2 Chelonoidis abingdonii
CCCCCTCACTGCCCCATTGGATTCCTCCCCAAATCCCCACCCTGGCCCCACCTCTTCCCCAAGCACGCACACGGCTGTATGGCAGCGCAAGCCTGGAGGGAGGGGGTGGCCCCCAACACTCACCCTGCAAACTGCTCCAGTCCAGCTTCTCCAGGAAGGTGAACCCGGCCGGGCAGAGATCCCGCAGTGGCTTCCTCTGCCCGAGCCCCCAGTAGAAGGCGAGACAAGCCTAGGCCTCCTGCACCGCACCCATGGCTCACGGAGCAGCCTGGCCCAGCCCGAGCGGGGAGGGTGGCCGGCAAGCAGCCAGGCTGCCCCAGGGATCTAGTGGTGAGCAGCACGTGGGCTTGGCAGCTCTCGGACGGGGCACATTCAGCTGTTGGACACCACAGAGTCGGGTGGAGATGGGGTTGTGCCGCCTGGCGGCAGCAGGGTAAAAAAATAAGCTTCGGCAGCCTTTTTTCCCCCACCTTCTCTCTTCTGCCACCGCCAGCATTCTTTTTTTCCCTTCTGCCCGCCCCCCGATATTTCATCTTTGTCATCTGGTCACCCTAGGAAACATTAAAGGAATCTCCTGGATTGTTCACAGTTATCAACCCATCTGAAGAAAGCATGACCACCAAACCACACCATAGATACCTGAACAAGTCTCAAAAACATAAATGGACAAAATTGAGAGGGGTGAGAAAAAAAGTGAAATAGCAAGCAGGAACAAAATGTAAGGAGTGAAGAGGAAGGAAGGATCACGATTAAAGCTGAGAGATTTGGTTCTTATTCCCAGATCTGCCACAGACTGACAGACTTTGGACAGAGTATCAGCGCTTACCTACCTCACCAGAGCTGCAGTGCTTTGAGATCCACAAACAGAAGAGCAAAATAAAGCTAACTTTTTAAACAGTTACAGGTTTTGAGAAACTGATCAGAATTTATTGTGTGTACTATGAGGTGTAAAAGTATTTTAAAGATAAAGGACATTTAAAGGGACAGCGTGAAGCAAAACGTTCCCATAAAGCCACAGATGTTCACAATTCCCAGTTAAAACTGAAAACTTTAAACTTTTAACTTATTTTGCTGATTATGCTCTTTATATTTTTTGTATTCCCCCTGAGCTTGGATGAAAAGACTAGGGAATTTCACTTTCGGATGCTCATGTGAAATAAAATTCTGCTGCAGTGTTTGGAATGTAAACATTTAATTCATTATTTTTAAATAAATAGTTTAAGTTTTGTAAGTTTGTTTTCAAAAGCTAAATCTGGGGGACTTAAGTTATCTGAAAGAATTCCCTTAACTTATGTTCATTGAATCATAGATTACCAGGGTTGGAAGGGACCTCGGGAGGTATCTAGTCCAACACTCTGCTCAAAGCAGGACCAATTCCCAACTAATTCATCCCAGCCAGGGCTTTGTCAAGCCTGACCTGAAAAACCTTTAAGGAAGGAGATCCCACCACCTCCCTAAGTAACCCATTCCAGTGCTTCACCATAGAAAATCATAGAATATCAGGGTTGGAAGGGACCTCAAAAGGTCATCTAGTTCAACCCCAGCTCAAAGCAGGGCCAGTCCCCAGGCAGATTTTTGCTACATATCCTTAAGGGGCTCCCTCAAGTATTGAACTCACAATCCTGTGTTTAGCAGGACAATGCTCAAACCATTGAGCTATTCCTTCCCTCCTAATGAAAAAGTTTTTCCTAATATGCAACCTAAACTTCCCCCACTGCAACTTAAGCCCATTACTCCTTGTTCTCTCATCTGCTACCACTGAGAACAGTCTAGATCCATCCTCTTTGCAACCACCTTTCAGGCAGTTGAAAGCAGCTATCAAATCCCCCCTCATTCTTCTCTTCTGCAGACTAAATAAGCCCAGTTGCCTCAGCCTCTCCTCATAAGCCATGTGCTCCAGCCCCTTATCATTTTTGTTGCCCTCCCCTGGACTCTTTCCAATTTTTCCACATCCTTCTTGCAGTGTGGGGCCCAAAACTGGACACAATACTCCACATGAGGCCTCACCAATGTCAAATAGAGGGGAATGATCATGTCCCTCGATCTGCTGGCAATGCACTTACTTATACAGCCCAAAATGCCGTTAGTCTTCTTGGCAACAAGGGCACACTGTTGACTCATATCCAGCTTCTCATCCACTGTAACCCCTAGGTCCTTTTCTGCAGAACTGCTGCCTAGCCACTCAGTCTAGCAGTGCATGAGATTCTTCCGTCCTAAGTGCAGGACTCTACACTTGTCC
>NW_027426584.1:0-1513 GCF_003597395.2 Chelonoidis abingdonii
ACAGAGCCAAACATTCCCTCCCTCAGCCTTTAAAAAATCCGGTTTCCTGATTGGTCCTCTGGTCAGGTGTTTGGTTCTCTTTGTTAACCCTTTACAGGTGAAAGAAACATTAACCCTTAGCTATCTATTTATGACAGGGGCCGGGAGGTTTCGGCCCTCAGCTGTTTTCTTTGGAGTAATGTGGCTTTTGCCGCTTTACAAGTTGTGCAGGCCTGGTCTAGATAGACAGTATTTGGTCCTGCCATGAGGGCAGGGGACTGGACTCAATGACCTCTCGAGGTCCCTTCCAGTTCTAGTATCTATGATTCTATGAGGTAGGGAAGCTATATTATTCCAGCATTATAGATGGAGAACTGAGATACAGAGTGATTAAATGCCTTGTCCCAAGTCACTCAGGAAGTCTGTGGCCAAGCTAGACTTGGAAGCCAGATCACCTTGCTTTCCTTTGTCTGCCTAAAGTAACAAATATCACCATACTAATATTATCTGTACTAATTCATTTCCCCCTTCCCACATTATCTGATCTTCTAATTTTATTGGAACTTGAACTCTGGGCTAAGAGCAAACAACAAATTAAAAACACACACATAAAAGACTTGGAAATATGCTAATTATTCTTATTGCAGGTAGCAAAGGATTTCCATCCATTTAAAAAAAAATAATTTCAAGCCCTAATTCCTTTAATAAAGAACTAAATTAAGAAGGTCTAGTGCTCTGGGAAATGAACTCTCATAATCATATCTAGGACGGAAGCTGATAAATATGCAGCTCAGTGGAGGCAAAGATATTATATGAAGAAAAAAGTTTGCTAAGCAATTTTGTGGCCATTCTTTTGAACCAGATCATGAAATATGTACACCAGTTGCAAATACTTATTTTTTCATGTTTTTCCAATGCTAGGTGCTACTGGAGATAGTGCTTTAGTTGAATTAGGGTCTGATCCTGTGCCCACTGAAATCAGTAACAAAGCCCTAGATCCTATTGATTTCAATGGGCACAGGGTCAAGTTCTTAGAGGAAGAGAGTACAGTCAGTGGTTCATCTCTACAGATAAGGCTGCATAATTGTTTCTCTTACAAATCTTGTCTTTGTTTGTCTTAAATTTCTGAAACATTAAATTTCTGGTTGAAATTTTGCAGGCTTAGGCCCCAGTCATGCAAACACTCAGGCACAAGAGTAGTCCCACTGGCAAATCTGCTTGAAGGTGAATTTTTTTTGAGAGATTGAACAAACTCGGTTCAGCTATTTTTGAGACTTTTCCCTTGCCACCATTTATTGAACAGCTGTGCAACCAAAACAGCTGGGGTTAGAAGGTTAAAATTTGGAAGCTATTCCTCATTGTAGGAAGTGCCTTTGTTCTGGTGATCATTGGTTTAGATATGACCGCAGGAGGGTAGCTAAATAGTTTTAGCTTCTGGAATTTTTTACATCTTTTTGGAAATTTTGTACAAAAAAGCGTGTGAAATTTAAAATGAGCAGCAACTTGTCAAATAGTGCTTGCTCTTAAATTTTCC
>NW_027426585.1:0-1081 GCF_003597395.2 Chelonoidis abingdonii
AGTGTTCTGTGTTTTCCTTGTTGGGTTGTCCTGTAGTAGGTGACTTCTGGGTACCTGTCTCACTCTGTCAATCTGTTTCCTCACTTCCTCAGGTGGATCTTGCATCTGAAGAAGTGGGTTTTTTATCCACAAAAGATTATGCCCAAATAAATCTATTAGTCTTTAAGGTGCCACTGGACTCCTTTTGTGGATACAGACTAATACAGCTACCCCTCTGATACTAATTCAATGTTTATATGTTAGTCTGTAAGTTAACTGCACTGGAGATCTTGTTGTTCTTGTATCCTGGAGTTTTGAGCCATTAGAGCTGTACTGAAATTTACCTAGTAATAATTATTCATCTTGAATTCCAGAAAATATTCTGGTATTTGCCATTGGCTGAATGATGTCTGTCCAACACCTATGCAGGTATAATTCCAGGCAGTGTCCTCCCTACAGTACATGTAACTTGGACAGCTCAACCACATCTTCTTCCATGAAAATTATGATGGGGCTGAGTCAGTCCAAAGAAAGATGCTCCACTTCATTCTGAAACCTCCCTGTAACATGGGTCATTTCTTCTTCCCTTGGCCACGTGGCCAATTCATGTCAGAATCTCCCTCTGCTGTTTTCCTGAGACCCCTATTCTTCCTTCCTCCCACTGCAGCTCCTCTCCTGCCCACCATCTTATTTCCAATTATGCTCTCCATCCCTGGCCCTACACCTAGGGGTGAATATAGGAACCCTGACAGACTGCTGATTAGAGGTGTACCTCTAAGCTCCAAGGAGGACACTGAGTTATTCCTCACTTTTGCAATCTCTATTTTAACACACTCATTTTGCCCCAGCTGAGATACTTTCAGTGCACTCCATTCAGCAATGGCAGGAAATAAATGATTTGCCTGAGTTCTCTCTTTCAGTTGGCCTTAAACATTTCCTTTGCTTGATATTGGGTGGCTTCTTTTATTTGTTATTTTAATGGATTCCTGTGGGCTGTCTATCTGGTTCTTGTATCAGAGGGGTAGCCATGTTAGTCTGGATCTGTAAAAGCAGCAAAGAATCCTGTGGCACCTTATAGACTAACAGACATTTTGGAGCATGA
>NW_027426586.1:0-3788 GCF_003597395.2 Chelonoidis abingdonii
GTTCAAGTGGCTGCAACGTGATTTTCAAAACAGGGGAGTGGGGTGGAGTGTGACAGGGAGCGTGGGGGAGACAGAGAGAGTGGATTTTTGGAGCTGACACTGTTCTCAGCTCCCTGCTTTGCAAGTTCTAAGGACGGGAAGATACACAGCACTACCTTCAATCATTTTAAAAGTTTTGACCCTTCCCCCACCCTCTCTTATTCACTAAATGCAAATTATGCACTCCTAAATAGCCTTCAGACCACATAAGCAGCTGCTCAGCACGGACTCCCCCCTCCCCCTCTCCTCAAGCAAACAGCTGTGAACATTCCAAAGCAATTCCCCTGCCTCCGCTTGCTCGTTTGCTGGAGCAAAGAGCAGCTGTGTTTGTTTTTTAGATCAGTAGCTCTGAGCTCGTAGTTCAGCCATTCTTCCGGTTTGTTGTGGACAGGAATTCTGGGATACCTCTTAATACCCGGGAGGCCAATAACAGCGCTTTTGGTGTCCACACCTGATGAGCAGCGCTGCATCACCAGCGCTGGAATCGCTACACCCCAATCAGACCAGGTGTACTGCCAGCGCTGCAGCCAGGGAGTTGCAGCGCTGGCTGGGCTTTCCAAGTGTGTACACAGAGTGAGTTGCAGCACTGTAACCCCTTCACCAGCGCTGCAACTCTCCAGTGTAGCCAAGCCCTCAGTAGCAGCTATATCAGCTTTATGCTGCCCAGGTCAGCTTTTACGTCAAGGGTTGCCTCCTTAGGGGATGGAAGCAGGTCCAAAATCTGGCCGACTCTACAGTACTTCAAGTGGTCAACACTAAAATGTCAACATTTGCCAACTATTAGCATACAATAATATCTGAGATTATCACTGATATTGAAGTTAAATATGATAAATATTGACCCTTATAGAACAGTATTTTACAGAAGGGCAGTGTGATCTAGAGGATAGAGCAATGGACTGGACTCAGGAGACCTGGGTTCTATTCTCTGCTCTGGCCTGCTGAGTGACCTTGGCAAGTCACTTCCCCTTTATGTGTCTCAGTTTCCCCATCTGTAAAATGAGGATAGTGATACTGACCTCCTTTGCAAAGTGCTTTGAGATCTGCTGATGAAATGCACTAAGAGTAAGTATTATTATTATAGGGTTTTTTTTAATCAGGAAAGCTGCTGAAGTGCACAAAATATTGATGAAAATTACACCCAAGCTCAGCTGTGATGTCCTCAGATTAGAGTGTAAATTTGTCAGAGCAGAGGCAGTAGTTGTTGTTATAGTAAGCTGTCATGCACTTCTGTGACTCCATACAAATAATCTTTATCCCAAGAATATACATTTTAATTAAAGAAAAACAGCAAAAACTAAGACAGCAAGGTAGGATCCTTCTTTAAATCCTTCTTTAACTTTACTTCACTGGCAAAATATTTGAAACCTTTAGCCTTTCTTCTACAGGTGATTCATGGCATCACAGACCTAGCTGGATCTTGCTTTTCAGGCCACTCTATAACAAGAGAACTTTGAAGTGGCACAGTGGAGATCTACAACTACTGTCCTGTGTTCTGCTTCCAGTTTTATCCAAAACTTTCTGAAATCCAAATCCACCCCTAAGTAGGGAGGCAAGGTATTGTGGGTGAAATTCACTTCTGTGCAAGTAGACAGCACAAAACCTATGCACCACTTAAATTCTCAAATTAGGGTTTAAAGGGGAGTGGGTGCATGATCCTTTTACTGGCCCTCTACACAGGAGTGAATTTCACTCTCTATGTTCTGTCAGGTTTCATGCCTGAGCTTCAGTTAATGGGGAGTTTTGATTAACTATTGGCTGGATAAACAGGGTTTCCATTATATTTCCATTGTAATGGAATACACTAATGCTAACTATGCAGTCTGCCATTTTTTAAAAACAGAACACAGACAGCCTGTGGTTTTGAATACTGTCTAGCTCAATAAGGGATCATGATTGACCAACGGTATATAAGCAAAATATGTATCATAGCAGCTGTCCTATTAAATCATACCTGCATATAGAGTTTGATCTTGTTGACAGAATGGACAAGATAGACTGAGTGGGCTTGGGGGAGCAGAGGAGAGCTCCAGCCCAGTTACCTTCTAGGCTGCGGCCCCTGCTAAAAAGGGTCGAGAAGGTGCACGGGGCCAAAGGGGAAATGGACCAGGGAAGAAAGGTGGACAATAGGGGAGCAAAGGAGGGCAGAGAGAGGCTGCTGCTAGAGGGTCCCTCGGTTGGGACCCAGAGTAGCAGGTGGGCCTGGGTCACCCCCTTGCACTGCACCTGGCCACAGAGGAGTGGGGCCGAGACAGACTGCAACCTGCTCCTGAAATGAGGAACTAGACTTCGGGGTTGTGGTTAGCCACCAAGGCAGGTGCAAGCCAAAGGACTGCTGTTAAACTGCCCTTCCCCCACACACACACCTGGAAAGGGGTGAGACTGGAGTAGTGGGCATGGCTGGAGGGCAGTGTCCTGAAAAGGTCGCTGCCGAGCGGGAAGTAACGCGGGTCCCAAACCAGCAGAGCAGACAACCGGCGAGACACCATGCACAGAGGGTGCTCCACAGCTGACAAGAGCTAATTCCCAGAGCAACCAGCAGGAGGCGCCAGCGGTGGTGAGTCCTGACCCTGTCACACCTTCCCTTCTCTTCAGAAATGGAGTAACAGAGCTCAGGACTTTTCTGGGCCAACATCACAATTGGTGAGTTTACACTTTGATGCTAGCAGACCAGGTGCCAGCTCAAGCCAAGACCACTGAGACTCACGGAACACAGACCAATGCAGAGCTGGAAACCAGTATGGCTTGCATGTCTATTACAATAGATATTAGAGTTATAAGAATGTGTTTAGACTTTATCATACTTATAATATCTATATCCCATGTAATAAGGTAATGTTTAAGTGTTTTGCTCTGTAACTATAAAAAGGTTAGCTAAGACCATAAACCCTTCCAGATATCTGTGGATCTGCAGGACTCTACATCGGGGGCCAGGCTGAGGCTCCAGGTACCCCCACCCCCCACTGGAGCCCAGTAAGGGAGAGCTGTAAGGGTAGCTGTGGAGACTCTGGGTCCCTCCACCTGCCCTGGATGGAGGGGCCGAGCAGCCCTTCTCCCTCAGGTTCCCTGCCCAGGACAGGTGAAAGGACCCAGGCTCCCCACAGCTGCCCGCACCCCGGCTTTGGTGGGGGTGTGCCTCAGTAAGAGCCGTGCGGCCAACTGTGGGGGCCATGGCAGACCCTCCGCCTGCTGTAGGTGGGGGCTCCAGCAGCCCCCAGCCCCTATCCCTCAGACCTCCCACCCAGGGCAGTTGGAGGGTCTGTGCTGTGGTTCCTCATTGCTGCCTGCCGAGTCTTACTATCGGGACCCTGCATGGATACAAAATTTGTATCCACATCCGCGCTGCTATCCACACAAGTGGTCCATGGATATAAATGGATAACCACAGATTTGCAGGGCTGTACACAAAAGGTGTCATCTATTTCCCCAATAAAAGAAGGCCTATAGCCACCAGACAAGCCATTGTGGAACATCAGTGGACAAAAGACTTTGTTCACTGCTTCTCTCACACACCTGAAGAGGGTATGTGCAGAAGCCATTGTTCCATCACAGGTTGAAAGCTGGGGGAAGGGAATAAAAATCCCTGTTAAAGAGAAATTGTTATCCCTAATCTGCTTGAACATTTGATGGATAAAGATTTCTGAGCATAAACGAGGTGTCCCCAGCTGTTTAACTTCGGTTAGCCCTAAAGGACATACAAGAGACTTATGAGGAGAGGCTGAAGGAACTGGGATTGTTTAGTCTGCAGA
>NW_027426587.1:0-1139 GCF_003597395.2 Chelonoidis abingdonii
CTAGTTAATCTAAAGCAAACCTTCCTCCCTTGGCAGGGAATAAGGCCCCCTGCTAACACTCTTATGCTGCCCTCTGGCCATGCTGTATCACAATAGTTAGTCTCTGTGTTCCCAAGGAACACATTGTGAGTAGAAGAACATATTAGAGAATGTACTTTCATTCTCAAAAGACTTACATTAGGAAGACTTACTTCTGAAAATGTTTCCAACTTTATAAAATGCTTTCCCTGTCAATCTTCTTTGAGCATTTAATTCCATTTCAGAATGTAATTGGTATGGTTTAATTCAGTGAGAATCTCTTTTGATTTTGCAAGCCAATTGGCCAGTGGGCTATGCTCATTTGTAGATCATCTCTTGTGTATTTTCATTGCAAATTCTTTTGTCATATTCCCTAGGTCTTCTAGGCTCTATCCATTTCCACTGATACTAAAGACTTGTGATCCCAACTAACCTAATCCTCTCTCCTTCAGAATTGACTACAACACAATTGAAAATATCTTTGGTGAGATGGTACCTTGCTTGTGTCTCCGTCTTTGTTTTGATCAAAACTGAAGCAGTAGGAATGTAGAATTTGGTCAACAAACCCTCTAGTCTCATTTGCAAATGCCATTTTCTCATTAGGATCAGAACAAAAAGTATATCGGAAAGCAACCAGCATAACACAGTCAGTTGTTTTATCTGAGAGTGAGCAGCAGAGAGATAATAACCTTCTCAGTGAAGTACTGGAGAGGCCTGTCTGGAGCCCCTGGTTAAAATCCACCTCCCAAATAGATGAGAGAGTTGAGATAATTTTCTGTTCCTCATGGACTTTACCCATCTCTAGATATTTCTATACTTCATGTTTAAGTTAAAAAAAAAAATGAGTGAATCCCTAACCCCATTGAAGTAAGTGACAAAACTCTCCTTAATTTCGATGGGACCAAGATTTCACCTGTTATTTATATACTGGCACTAGAAAAGTTTCAGAGAAGGGCAACTAAAATGATTAGCGGTTTGGAACAGGTCCCATATGAAGAGAGATTAAAGAGACTAGGACTTTTCAGCTTGGAAAAGAGGAGACTAAAGGGGGATACGATAGAGGTAGATAAAATTATGAGTGATGTGGAAAAAGTAGATAAGGAAAAGTTATTTACTTATTC
>NW_027426588.1:0-2503 GCF_003597395.2 Chelonoidis abingdonii
TTAACTTCCACTTTTTAAAGGATGCCTTTTGGCCTCTCACTGCTTCTTTTACTTTGTTGTTTAGCCATGGTGGCTCATTTTTGGTTCTCTTACTATGTTGTTTAATATGGGGTTTACATTTAAGTTGAGCCTCTATTATGGTGTCTTTAAAAAGTTTCCATGCAGCTTGCAAGGATTTCAGTTTTGGCCCTGTACCTTTTAATTTCCGTTTAGCTAACCTCCTCCTTTTTGTGTAGTTCCTCTTTCTGAAATTAAATGCTACAGTGTTCGGCCACTGTGATGTTTTCCCTGCCACACAAATGTTAATTTTAATTATATTATGGTCACTATTACCAAGGGATCCAGCTATATTCACCTGATCCTGTGCTCCACTTAGGACTAAATCAGGAATTACCTCTCCTCTTGTGGGTTCCAGGACAAGATGATCCAAGAAGCAGTCATGTAAGGTGTCAAGAAACTTTATCTCTATATTCCATCTTGTAGTAACATGCACAGGGAAGGGATAGCTCAGTCGTTAAACCCAGGGTTGTGAGTTCAATTTTGGAGGGGCATTCAGGGATTTGGGGCAAAAATCTGTCTGGGGATTGGTCCTGCTTTGGACTAGATGACCTCCTGAGGTCCTTTCCAGCCCTCAGATTCTATGATTCTACCCAGTCAATACAGGGATATTTGAAATCCTCCTCTATTATTGAGTTTTTTTTATTTTAATAGTAGCCTCTCTAATCTCCCTGAGCATTTCACAGTCACTATCACCATCCTGATCAGGTGGTCAGCAATATAACCCTACTGCTGTATTCTTATTGTTCAAGAATGGAATTACTATCCAGAGAGGTTCGATGGTACTGTTTGGTTCATTTAAGATTTTTATTTCGTTTGATTCTACATTTTCTTTCACATATAGTACCACTCCCCCATGAGCACCACCTGCTCTGTCCTTCCAATATATTTTGTACCTTGGTATTACTGTGTCCCATTGTTTATCCCCATTCCACCAAGTTTCTGTGATGCCTATTATATTAATCTCTTCATTTAATACAAGGCACTCTAGTTCACCCATCTTATTATTTAGACTTCTAGCATTTGTATATAGCACTGTCTGCCATTACATGATGTAACTGAATGAGACTTTTTTCATTTGATTGTTTCTCATCAGATCCTACCTGTATTTTATCATCTTCCATCCTCTCCTCCTTACTAGGACATAGTGACTCTCCATTAGTAGATCCTCCTTTAAGGGATGTCTCTGTCCGAATCATGTGCTCTTCCACACCTGTCAGCTTTCCCCCAACCCTTACTTTAAAAACTACTCTACGACCTTTTAAAAGTTAAGTGCCAGAAATCTGCTTCCATCTGACACAACAAGGACCCTGCTCTCGGTAGGGGTCATGAAGCTTAAGGGGTGGAATGGTCTGGCAGAGGGAGGGGTTCAGACCCAGGAGGTTCCATGGAGAAGGCAGATTCCCACCCCACGCTGTCTTCATCCATCACCCCCTCTCCCCACTGCAGGTTGATCCAGTGACAGACATGGCAATGGCCCCAAAGGGACCCCACCCCTCGCTCTTCCTGACCCTGGTCCTGCTGGCCGCCTGCCTGGCCCAGCTCAGCAAAGGCGCCAGCTACTGGCAGTTCCTGAAAGAACATGTTGACAGCTACAAGATCCAAGGTTTCGACGGCAATACCTACTGTGACTATATAATGGAGCGCCGAGGACTGACCCGCCCTGTCTGCAAAGCGACCAACACCTTCATTCACGCCTTCACCAGCGAGATCCAGGCCATCTGCAGGGGTGCAGGGAGATGCCACGGACGCAACATCTGTGACAGTAACTCATCCTTCTTCATCACCACCTGCTGGGTGGCGCCCGGCTCCCGCCTGGGGCGCTGTGTTTACAGGGGCAGAAGCCACACCCGCAGGATCCGCGTGGCCTGTAACCAGAGGCTGCCCGTGCGCTTCGTCAGAATCCTGTAGACCCCGGGCTCTGGCCATGGGCTGGGAGCAGAGGGCCCCTGTTCCCCCTGCTTTCGCTGCTGGGGGCTTTCCTGCCCCATCCCTGTCCCTGCACCTCCTGGGACAATGTTTGTCACAAATACATTGAGCATCTCCCTTTATCCCACAGGCCAGCAGCTTCAGGCCTGTGGGGGTGTTTCCCATGCTAGGTGCCCAGTTCCCATCCGCATGAGTGAAAATCTAGGTGCCCAGCCCCCGCTGCAGACACTGAGACCATCAGCCTGAGCCCAGCACCTGCCTCGCTGGGTGCCCATTATATAGTACAGTCGCCCCCTCCCACCTGACATAAATTAGGTATTGGGGGACAGGTTGTGGGCAGAAGATTGTCCCAGGCGGGGCCCTGGAAGCTATCACTGAGTTTTCTTTCCTTGCTGCTTCTTGCAATAAAACACTTTCCTGCCAATGCAAAACGAATTGGTGTGTTTTGGGGGCTGGAGGCATTTTAGGGCTCTCAGGGGGGCCCTCTATAGCCCCTCTTTGGGCCGCCCAAGCANTC
>NW_027426589.1:0-979 GCF_003597395.2 Chelonoidis abingdonii
AGTATCAACCCCAAATGCTTTCTCAACTACCCCAGTCTTACTCCAGTCTGACTCCTTTGATTCCAATAAAGCCACCCCTGATTTATACACACAAGAAGGAGAACTCCAGTCATAGTTTTCACTGGCCATGGGATGGATGCAAGTGACCAAGCAGTATAAGAGGTATTGTTTTGGCACGGAACAAAAGTCTCTTTCCACTCGCGCACATACTTTACACCCATTTAACTCCACAACTGGACCAGATTTTCTACTGGTGTAAATCACCCCAGCAGCAGTGACATCAGCGGAGTTAATCTGGATCTGCATTGGTGCAAATAAGATCAGAATCAGACTCGGTTGTGTGCAAGCTGTTTGGTCATGGAAATAAGCTACATTAATGAACAAATACAACATAAGCAAACTTTTATTAGATAAAGACAGAAAATGAATTCTTGGTCAATTAGCAACACCCAGTCAGTCTCCTCAGGGCAGCTTTCATCTCCTTGTTCCTTGGATACATGATTGGTGGCAATACAGAATAGAGAACAGCTATCACAAGATCCAGAGCAGATGGGGAGCTGGAGATGGGTTTCAGGTAGGCAAAGGCCCCAGTGCAAACAAACAAGGAGACCACAGTGA
Organism: Chelonoidis abingdonii; assembly: GCF_003597395.2. Classification (NCBI taxonomy): domain Eukaryota; kingdom Metazoa; phylum Chordata; order Testudines; family Testudinidae; genus Chelonoidis; species Chelonoidis abingdonii. Next base: position 619 of record NW_027426589.1, read on the forward strand.
GGTGAGGAAGGCAGGTGGATAGGGCTTTATGTTTACCCCATTCAGAGGGGATTCTCAACACTGATTTGAAGATCTGAACATACGACACAGTGATAAAAATAAAGCAGCTTAAGACTAAGCATATACTAAAGGCAATAACCCCAACTTCACTCATATATGAGTCAGAGCAGGTGAGCTTGAGTAGCTGGGGGATCTCACAGAAGAAGTGATCCACCATGTTGCCTCCACAGAAGCTCAATGCAAATATGTTCCCGGTGTGTAGCACAGAGTTCAGAATCCCACTTATCCCGGCACCAACTGCCATTTGGACACAAGCTCTGCTGTTCATCATTGCATCATAGTGCAGTGGTTGGCAGATGGC
>NW_027426590.1:0-960 GCF_003597395.2 Chelonoidis abingdonii
TTTTTTGCCCTGATCCCTAAGTGGCCCCCTCAAGGATTAAACTCACAACTCTGAGTTATCAGACCAATGCTCAAACCACTGAGCTATTCCTCCATACTGTGCAAAAGTTTAGGTCCGGAAGTGAGGAATACTGCATCTTTTTTAAACTGGATGGGGGCTATAATAAGCTGGGGACCTGTCCAATAATGAGCTCCATGTGGGCAAACTCCAGCACCCATATGGAGCCCATTAAATTTAATGGGACACTATGTAGATGCAGGAGTATGGCTATGTAGGGCTTGTTGCAGAATCAAGGGCCAAATATGGAGTTTTACCAGGACACTGGACTTAAGAGGGCAGCTACCCTGGGGAAATACACACTTGGCTGAAGAGACTATAAAAAAATCATAATTCCCACACAGATGATTTCTGACACCAAGAATACAGTTAAAGACTTGTTATTTGCAGCAGAATCTGAACACCACTTCAGAGCGCACCAAAATTTTAAAAGGTGCCAGTGCCTACCTGAATGAAGGAACTGAAGGATGCTTTAAATATCCTTCAGTTCTGAGATCTTCTAGTGAAATGTACTTATCAAGCATATGTGTACCACTGGACTCCAATGCAATTTGACCTTGGCTAAAGAGCAATTTTTGTCTGCTACCCTGCTGGAATTCATGACAATAGTAAACCCTATTTGTCATCAAAATAATCATGTGGTTTTTTTTTAAACTCTCTCTGCCAGCTATAACCTGCTATTTTTAGAGCTAGATCCTCATCTCTTGTGAACTAGTGGACATTAGGACAGAATGAGAGCCTACATACAGAAGTCACGTGCTCCAGAGAAATCTGCGAGTTGATCTACGTGTCTTTCACCTGACCCATTTCATAACAGAGAAGATTCTGTGTGGTGTCAGTAATTTTGCTATAGAACACTTTTTTTTTTTTTTTTTTTTTTTTTTTTAATTTTACTAGACCATT
>NW_027426591.1:0-1299 GCF_003597395.2 Chelonoidis abingdonii
TGGGTGAGTCTCTCGGGTGCCGGGGAGCGGCGGGTTCCCCCCCGGTTTCCTGCTCCCGCCGCGGGGCCCTTCCAGCTGCGGAGAAAGGCGCTAACCGCACAGGAGGGTCCCGAAGGGCGCCTGGGATCGGTCCCGCGGGGGGTCGGGGTCGGGGCTGGGCTCCCCCTTTAGTCCGGGATGTGGCTCCCGGCGGTGTCGGGCTCCCGAGCCCCCGGCTGATGTCCCCGTGGCCGCCTGGGCCGGTCACCTGCCCCCGCGCTGGCCGGGAGTCGGCTGCTTTCGCGGCACCTACCTTGGGCTCATCGCTCAGGCCAGGTGCAGCTCTTCTGCCGCCAGGCGCTCGCCCCTCTCTCGGCGGGGTCCCGGTCGGCCGTAGCGCCTGCTCCTGCTGCCATCTAGTGCCCTCGCCCCGCTCCTGCGCCGCCCGCCTGGCTCGCAGCCCCTGCAGCATCCGCGCTGCCGGGCGGCTCCTCCCCGCGCACCTGCGCGCCCCTGGCACCGGGGAAGGTGCCTGGGAGGTCAGGTCGCGGTCAGCCCACGTGGGCTCCGTAGGGCCCGGCAGCTGCCAGCCCAGGGTGTGGCGGGGCGAGGAAATTGTGTGCTTCGCCGCTTGCAGGCGGGGCCTGGGTGCTCCGCAGTGAACAGCGCCTGGGAGCAGAGCGCTGGGCCAGGCGGGGCACGGCAGGGCAGGGGCTCCGGGGCGCTCGGGAAGGCCGCCGCTGCAGGGCTGGGGAGCGAGAGCCAGGGCTGGGGCTCCGCTTCTGGAGCCCTCGGGGAGAGCCTGGCCCAGGCCGTGCCTGGCCCCTCAGCCCTCTGGCGCGGCGACTCCGGCCCAGCCACGCGGCCGCTCCCGGCTAGGGGCTGGCGGGGCCTCATCTCTGAGCCTGGGCAAGGGAAGCCACTGGCCTGTGGGCACCAGCTGGGCTCTCCGGGCCCCGCATGCGGCCTCACCTCGCTCTTCTTACTTGCACGGAGGCACAGCAGAGCGGGGGGACCCCCCGCTGCCCGAGGATTTCACACCACCCTCGGCGCGGGCAGACCAGCTGGCGGCAGAGCGCTGTGCCACCAGGCACCGGTTAGTGTGTCCCTGGGGGGGCTGAAAATGAAAGTTGTTTTTGGGGGGCCACTACGTGACTTACATTGGCCAATCGATCTTGGGAATGCGACACCCAAATATGGCAAATGAAGGAAGGAAAAGTGCCCCGAGTGCTGGGACCGAGCAGGGGAAAGGTGGGCAAAGACCGCGCGGCCCCGCGGTGCGCCCAGGGTCTGGCTCTGCGGGAAGTTCGGAGGAAAATC
>NW_027426592.1:0-1818 GCF_003597395.2 Chelonoidis abingdonii
GGGGGGGGGGGGCAGAAGGAGAAACTCCTCACATCCTCTTGACATATTGCCAGTATGGGAGCACACTCATTAGCAATGCTATAAAAGATCTAAGACTGAAGTAATAATCCCCAAGACAATAGTGATGCAGAAGGGACACCATCAGAAGGAAAAAAGAGAGACCTATGGATTGCAGTGGACAAGGCCACTAGTTTAAGGTTAACAGAGATAATGGAGTTTGTGAGTGCAGGGATGAGGTTGGCGAAAGTGTGTTTGTTTCCTGTTGCACTATCTACCAAAACTATCATAATAACTGAGCATTTCAAACAAGCAATTTTTCTCATAACATTTCTGTATTGTCCCTGTTTTACAGATGCAAAATTGACACACACAGAGATTAAGTGACTTGCCCAATGAACCCAGATCTCCTGAGCGCCCTGTGCAGTGCCAAAATCATAAGATAATTCCATCATTCTGTCTCTCACTTGTACTCAACTCCCTCACTTGCACAGGCTCTAACTTGTACTGAACTTAATAAAGATCTGGTTAGTGTTGCACTTGCGCAGGCTTTACATGTTTTCCAAAAATGCCTCTTCTGGTGTCTAGATATTGTCTTTTCCCCTTTTTCCTTCTGGTGGAAATTTCTCCCCCCCTCCCATTTTTCCGTAAATGTAGAAAGTGGGATGGGGGGAGAGAGTGAGATATGAGAAGAATGAGAATACAGGACAGGCAGTATATGACTCTTACCATTGGTAATGGGAAGTTCAGATGACAACGGTGGACAAGACCAGGTTTGTTACGGATAAAGAAAAGGAAGAGGGGGAAGAAGAGGGAAAGCAGTCTTATGTCTAGTGAAAGAGGGAAAACTGAAGCAAAGGTAGAATGGGAGGCCTAAATAAGGCAGAGGTAAAATAAGAGGGGGGTGTCTCATCATCTAATATGGAAAGGGAAATAAGATTTGGAACAGAGGAAAGATGAAATATACAAAAGAACAGAGAAATGTAATAATATATATGGAAAGTAAAGTTCTCTGTACCCTAGGTAAAGCAGTATTGTCAGTATGGCTGCTCCAATTCACTAACCTTAAAGCAAGAAAGGCCTGAAGCCGGTGGTTTCTGCAGAGTTAGAAGCACACATTTTAATAGTGCAGGAGAAGAGTATGAGTGATGATAGAAATTAATATGGGCCTCATCTCAGTGCAACAGTCATGCTGGTCTGGATGCAGGGGGTAGAATAGTTACAACGTGGTAAGAATTTTATTTGCTTTCTCTTTTGAACTGATGCCTCTGATGTCAGAAACAGCCCCAAGAAGGTTGATGGCAATAGATTTTCAAAATGGAAATAATTTATATGTACGAAGAACCCATTCTGAGAAAAAAGGGAAAGAACCATTTGAGGATTTGTTTTGTTGGAATTATGATTTTGGTGGTTGATTCTAACTTTTGAGCATAAATACAAGGAGTGTTGGAACGAGGAGTCCTTTTAAGTGGAGAGTGGGAATGACTATCTGTTTAGATAAAAAAACAAGGTTACTTACCTTTGTAACTGTTGTTCTTCAAGATGTGTTGCTCATATCCACTCCAGTTAGGTGTGTGCGCGCCGCGTGCACAGCCGTCGGAGAAACTTTTACCCTAGCAACACTCAGCGGGTCAGCTGGGTGCCCCCTGGAGTGGCGCCACCACGGCGCCGTATAAATACCCCAGCCGACCCAGCCACCCTTCAGTTCCTTCTTGCTGGCTACTCCGACAGTGGGGAAGGAGGGTGGGTGTGGAATGGATATGAGCAACACATCTCGAAGAACAACAGTTACAAAGGTAAGTAACCTTGTTTTCTTCTTCG
>NW_027426593.1:0-1454 GCF_003597395.2 Chelonoidis abingdonii
CCCGGGGGGGCGGGGGAGGGCGGCCACAACCCCCTTGTGAGGTGAGGAGGAGGGAACCTGTTAACATTTTGTCAGCTCATCACTGGGAAAAGGCAATACGCGGTGTTTATTGGAGATACAGCTATTAGCATATGCATTCAATCACACACACACTGTCTCACCAGTAGATGTTGTAATTACCAGTACAGAGTCCAGAGCAACCTAGTGGCCAGCTGAGTTGATCGGGGTAGGGAGGAGCCAGGTGCTGTTAGTTGTGACATGATGCTCCAGGGAAGTCTTGGCAGGATGAACCCAAAATTTCATGGCAAAGCACCCTCTTTATATAGTGATCTTACTTCATTGGGCACTTCAATGAGTTTTTCACTGTCATGCTGTAATCAATTGCCATTTGACGAGTTCTTGTTTTCTAAAATTATTATTTCTATTTTATTCCTTCATCAGTCTCTTGAAGTTATCCCATACTGGTTTTGATCACAGCTATCTTGTCCCAAGTGATAGGTGCTTGCCTTATTTTTTTAGAGTCGTCAATCTGTGCTCCTTTGACATTGCAACAGGGGCATGTTGTAATCTCCTGGCACCTTTATGTCCTTCTAGAACATTTGATCCTGTGATGGCCTTCACACTTATCCTCTAACACACAAACTCCTCATTCATGCACAAAACAGGATTGATTTACACAGAAGATTTGGACAGGAACATCAAATTGTAATGCAAGAGAAAACAAGTATTTCATTTTTACTTATTTCAAAATGCTAATTTTAAACCTCCAACAAAGCAGTGACCCTAAAGGTCTATTATTGCCTTGAAATCAGCTTCAGACATAAGATTCTGTCTGGGAGGAGGAGGAGGATGTAATCCTTAACTTTCTACAGATGGAGAAACAAGCACAGTTGAGGCTGAACCATCACACCACAGAAAAATACAGAAAATTTTAACTACATATAAGTCTGAGTTCTTTAGTATCTCAGTCATGCTTATCACACTGGCAGCCTACTCTAAGGAGTAAGGATGTATTCTGATAGGTTGGTAGTGTTTTTTTTTAAATAAAGATGTGTGGTGGTGGACTATGCATTCTATCATCTCTAACTCCAATGCACCTTTGCATAACAGTGCCACTTAATCTCTGTAATTACGTATAGAAAGATCTGTTTTTCCATTTGTACCGTCACAGCAGGTTTTTTACATCACAAACTACTAACCATGTGGGAGGAGGGGGTAGGCTACTCCCCTTTCCCCTCACTCTGGACCACATGTGCCATGCTGGAGGGGAGATATCCCAGGAGTTTTGCAGGTGCCCTTTTGCCCCATCTCTATGTTGAGATGTCACAGCAAGGGGCCAGGCACTGAGCAGGGGGTTGGATCGAGGAGAAAAAGGTATGGAGGTGGCACGGGAGATGGAGTGTCTTGTGCTTTCTCCATCCATGGAGTGAGGAGCCAGAAACTTCTAGCTACCA
>NW_027426594.1:0-2739 GCF_003597395.2 Chelonoidis abingdonii
CGAATCTGTTTAAAACATTCACTGTTAGAAGTAGGAACACGGATTTATAGCCAGTAGCCTCTGCAGTGTGCTGCATACTCAAATTAGGAAGAGTTCCATTCAGTCCCCCTTTCTCCCTCGAGGTGGCACCAGCCCTTTGCAATAGGGCCAAGACCAAGTAAGGTGAAATGCTACCATGGCTGTGAGGGAGGGAAGCATTAGGAGTTGATAGGATTTTGCATGCACTTGGCACTGGTTAAATGACACGACGACAGAGCAGGGGAGAATCAGGCCCTCTGTTGGTTCTGGCCATTGCAACCTCCGAAAGCTGCCAGGCAGCAGCTCGGCTACCATCACCATGACTGAGAGATGAGGTTGCAGTGTGATTTGGCAGGCATAGAAAGCTACAGTGACTTCCCTGAGGAGCACACAGCTGGCCTAGGGCCATCCCCTCAAGGCTCCCAGTCACGCATAGGCAGCGGGTTATAATCTTTTGTGGTGCCCGAGCTCCAGCAATATTTGGAGCTGGGTCTCTGCCCCATCCCTCCCTGGAGTGGGCCCCGGCCTCTGCCTGCCACCATCCACCGCAAATCCCCCTCCCACGGGTCTCCCCCCGCCCCTGTGTCCTTGCCCGAGAGAAAGCAGCACACGCCTCTCCCGTGCCTGCTTGTGCTGCTGGAGTAGCGCATTACTCGGCAGAGCCCTGGTCCCGGCAGCACCTGCTGTCTGCTGCCCCAGAGTCCTAGTGCCCCCCATTCACTAATGCAAAGCCGGCTGCCCTTACCCTGCCCTTCTGCCCTAGTTCTGAGTCTCTCCAACAGCCCAAACCCTCATCTCCAGGCAGAACCCTCATCCCTGCACCCTAATCCTCTGCTCCAGCTCTGATCCTCCTCCTATATTATGAACCCCTCATCCTCAGCCCCACAGGCCTCACCCCTACACCCCCTCCTAACCCCAAACTCCCTCCCAGATTGCGCACCCCCTCCCCCTTTCCACACACACCCTCCTGCCCTCAAACTCCCTCCCAAAGCCTGCACCCCCTCCCGTTGCACTGCATCTTACCCTCAAACTCCATTCCAGAGCCTGCATCCCTCCTGCACACCCACCCCCTGCCCCAGCCCAGAGGCTGCACTCAGAACCCAGAACCCAAACTCCATCCCAGAGCCTGCACCCTGCACCCCTCTTGCACCCTAATCCCCAGCCCAGGACCTGCACCCCAGACCTTCTTCCCCCACCCAACCCCCTCCCAGAGCCTTAGGCAGGTGAGGGGGCAGAGTTTGGGGTGGGTGGAGTTGTGGGGGGCAGGTTCTGGGCACCACCAAAATTTCTACAAACCTGCCACCCATGTCCCTAGTCTGCAGCAGTACATGGGATTCTTCCGTCCTAAGTGCAGGACTCTGCACTTGTCGTTGTTGAACCTCATCAGATTTCTTTTGGCCCAATCCTCTAATTTTTCTAGGTCACTCTGGACCCTGTCCTTACCCTCCAGCGTATCTATCACTCCTCCTAGTTTAGTGTCATCTGCAAACTTGCTGAGGGTGCAGTCCACCCCATCCTCCAGATTGTTAATGAAGATATTGAACAAAACCGGCCCCAGGACCAACCCTTTTGGCACTCCACTTGAAACAGGCTGGCAACTAGATATGGAGCCATTGAACCCAACAATCTAGCCAGCTTTCTATCCACGTTATAGTCCATTCATCCAGCCTATACTTCTTTAACTTGCTGGGAAGAATACTGTGGGAGACCGTATCAAAAGCTTTGCTAAAGTCAAGGAATAACATATCCACTGCTTTCCCCTCATCCACAGACCAAGTTGTCTCATCATAGAAGGCAATTAGGTTAGTCAGGCATGACTTGCCCTTGGTGAATCCAGGCTGACTGTTCCTGATCACTTTCCTCTCCTCTAAGTGCATCAGAATTGATTCCTTGAGGACCTGCTTCATGATTTTTCCAGGGACTGAGGTGAGACTGACAGGCCTGTAGTTCCCCAGATCCTCCTTCTTCCCTTTTTTAAAGATGGGCACTACATTAGCCTTTTTCCAGTCATCCAGGACCTCCCTCGATCACCATGAGTTTTCAAAGATAATGGCCAATGGCTCTGCAATCACATCCGCCAACTCCTTTAGCACCCTTGGATGCAGCGCATCCAGCCCCAGGGACTTGTGCTCATCCAGCTTTTCTAAATAGTCCTGAATCACTTCTTTCTCCAGAGAGGGCTGGTCACCTCCCCCCCATGCTGTGCTGCCCAGTGCAGCAGTCTGGGAGCTGACCTTGTTTGTGAAAATAGAGGCAAAAAAATCATTGAGTACATTAGCTTTTTCCACATTCTCCCTCATTCAGAAAGGGGCCCACACTTTCCTTGACTTTCTTCTTGTTGCTAACATACCTGAAGAAACCCTTCTTGTTGCTCTTAACATCTCTTACTAGCTGCAACTCCAAGTGTGATTTGGCCTTCCTGATTTCACTCCTGCATGCCTGAGCAATATTTTTATACTCCTCCCTGGTCATTTGTCCAAGCTTCCGCTTCTTGTAAAGCTTCTTTTTGCATTTAAGATCAGCAAGGATTTCACTGTTAAGCCAGGCTGGTCACCTGCCATATTTACTATTCTTTCTACATCAGAATAGTTTGTTTCTGCAACCTGAATAAGGATTCTTTAAAATACAGCCAGCTCTCCTGGACTCCTTTCCCCCTTGTTATTCTCCCAGAGGATCCTGCCCATCAGCTCCCTGAGGGAGTCAAAGTCTGCTTTTCTGAAG
>NW_027426595.1:0-1324 GCF_003597395.2 Chelonoidis abingdonii
CATGAGAGTCAAGTAGAAAATCAGTCAGAGAGACTGTCCAGCCTCCTGGGCAGCATGATCAAGGTGTAGCATAGAAGTGACATCTCTGCCTAATGCCAATGAAGGTTTTACAGCTCAGAGACAGGTGCTGGCCAGGATTTCGGGGCTGAGCTCCCTGGTGGCGAAGCTGCTTAGCATTCTGGCTTTTGTGAATCCCATTCTGAGGTGCCCATTACCTGCCATTCATAGTTCACTGAGCCTGAGTGTGGAACTCAGGCCTGGTGAGTCCCAATGATTTTTTAGGTGCCTCAAAGTTAGGTTTGTCAATGCTGCTTCTTCACACCACATCGATGTCACAGAGAAAACTGGCCAGGGCAAGAGGGCCCACAATGGTGGCCTCCCTTAGAAGTGCACTCTTGCGTGGTCAAAGAGGTCTATGCATAGCAAAGGAATTGGGTTTGCCCTGATCCTCTCAGCCATTCTGGCTGTAGCATCCTCAGAACAGGTGTGTGGAGCAGAGATGTCACTTGGCACGGGCAGTCACGGTGCTGGTATATGTTGAATCATCCCAAGGCCCTGTGGTCTGTGCATGGAATTTAGGGCACAAATATACCAGTGTCCTGTGGCAGCCCTTTACAAAGCATAACCCAGGATGCCTGAGGAGGTGGATTCACAAACTCTCTTAATTCACATGCACATAAACCTGGAAAGCTATGTGTGGTTGTGGACACTCTCAGCAGAGTGAGAGCCATGAGAATAGGTTCAGGCTGGTTTCGGGAGGACGTGTGGCAAGAACAGTCTAAACCCCCTGAATTAAGTTTGGCACCAACAGATCTACCAAAGGAGGCCCAGATTGGAGTGGGTCAGCTCAACACAGTCCAGTGATCCAGCTACCAACTTGCTGGTGTCTGGGGTTAACAGGATTGACCTGCCAGCAAGCTTTCAGAAAACAATACTGGAGAGTGCTCATGATAATGCAGCAGCAGAACACCTGGGATATGAAAAGACACAGATTATTTTGGCTGGGGGTGGCTGCAGATGTTAGGACGAGGTACTCTCTTGTCTTACCTGTCAAGTCTGGAAAGTATCAGTAAGTGGGGGCAGAACTCCTCTGGTGGAAATGCTCCAACCTAGTAAGCCCTGGGAGTTCATATAGATCAACTTGAAAGACCTGCTACCAGAAGCTCCAGCTGAAAATTGGTGTTTATTTGTAGCATACGTGATACAGCATGGCCAGAGGGCAGCAGGAGAGTGTTAGCAGGGAGCCTTATTCCCTGCAAGGGGAGGAAGGTTTGCTATAGATTAACTAGAACACCTGAAGCCAACTAGAGCACCAGTAGCCAAT
>NW_027426596.1:0-3330 GCF_003597395.2 Chelonoidis abingdonii
CTTGCAGCACCAATCAGCTGTTTGGCACTGCAAGCCTGGGAGGAGAATTAGAGCAGGGCTGCGTACTTGGGGAGGACGCAGAGCAGATGTGAGCTGGGGTGGGGAGGTGCTGCACGGCTCCCAGGGGGGACCCTCAGGGCAGGGAGGGAGCTGCCACAGGGGTGGGGGCCCTCAGGCTGGAGGGGGGGAGCGGGGAGCTGCCACAGGGCTGGAGGGGGCATAAGGTGGAAGTTTTGCCTAGGGCGGGAAACTTCCTTGCACCGGCCCTGGATGAAATATTAGGGGAGAGAGAAAGAGATGGCGGAAACATCCTCTGTCATAGCAGCTGGTCTGTGAATCAGTAACTGACACTCATACAAATTTGACACATTAGTGTTGTAGAGCACAGCTCTAGGAATGAAGTTCCCCACTATTCTGCAGCATTTTGATATAATGGGCTGAATTAAAAATACATAAATATTATATATATAATTTAAGGACCAGTGGCTGGGTTTGGATATGAACTTACCCAAAGCTCCCCGGCCCCTTTTCACATGATGCCCATTGCAGTCACTGGGAGGTGCTCATGTTGTGTGCCAGGAGCCAGCAATCACTGGAATGTTTGGACACAGGGTTTCAGTCTGGGCGATTGCTGTATGAAACATCATTACAACTGTGTAACCTATTCACCCATCCCAGGATGCAAGTAAATCCCAGCGAAAACGTATTCTCCAGGGAAGGGTCCTATAGTCAGCGAATGAACTGTATTAACTTTGGCAGCAATTGAACTCTTTGTATTGATAAAGTGTTTGGGTTTTTTTTTTTTTTTTAAAGATGCCTAACCAATTGTTTGGAGAAAAGAAAGAGCAAGAAAAACAGGACTCTGCTGGGGTGGGGAGAATTTACCAGAAAACTAACTTGTACTTCTAGGTCCCTTTGTACCGTTAGTGCAAGAGGGCTCTTCCTTTGTATTAGTCAAATGACACCTATCTGTAGTGGTAATTTAGAAAGGGAGGAGCAGAATAGGTGCTGGAATTTATCCTTTTTAACACTTCACTGTAATTTATTTTAGATTACACATTAATAATTTCAATAAATACATTCAATCTGATTTTTGTATTGCATACAAAAAACTTAACAGAACATCATTAACTTTGCAAGTCAAACAGTCAAGTTAGGAAATGCCAAAATTATGATTGCTTGTGCAACCTTAATTTGGGTCCATTGTGTATATGCATTATGATACAGACTTTAATTGGATTATCATATACTATTTTTTTCCACAGGGCCCCTGTTTTATTGAGTGCAGCAGATAGACACTGCTTATTTCATGAATAGCTGTTCAAACAGTATGGATTATTCTCACTGTTCAAGGTGTGCCTATGGGCCTTATTTACTGAGCACCATTCAACCCCTGCTCTGATGTCAGAGCTATGAATTTCCTCATGGGTTTTTTTTGGCACCCATCACTGTAGGGCCTGAGTGCATCACATATATTAAAATAATGTATTTTCAAAACACTCCTGTGAAATGAGTATTAGCCCCACCTTACAGATGAGAAACAGAGAGATCAAGGTCAAAAGCATCCATTAGTTTTGAGTGCCCAACCTGGAACTTGATTTTTCCATAGTAAATGGTATTACAAAGCACTGTGTATGTTCAAAGCACAACTCCCATTTACGGCGGTGACTTCTCCGCACTTCCACAAATCAGACATCAAGGTCTGAATTCAGGCACCCAGAAAATGAGGAACACACAAATGGCTACCTGTGAAATGTCTGGTTTAAGTGAGTTGCCCAGCATCACACAGAAACTCCGGGGCAGAGGCAGGGATAGAATCCAGTTCTCCAGGGCAGCAGTCAACTGCCTTAACCATTACACTCGATAGATAAGTGGGGATAAGGTAATTTTTTATTTTTTTTGGACCAACTTCTGTTGGTGATGGAGACAAGCTTTTGAGCTACTCAGAGCTCTTCTTCAGCTCTGGTAAATATACTGAGAGTGGCACAGTTAAATACAAGATGAAACAGTTAAGCAGTTAGCACATAGTCTATGCAAAACTAGGGGGAGTGTACAAGGTGAAGTGGCCAATTAACATTCCTGTAGGGATAAGACAAAAGGTGAGTTTAGTAGGTTACAGATTGTTGTAATAGGCCATAAATCCAGGGTCTTAATTAAGCCCATGATTTTTAGTGTCTAGCAAAGTTATGAATTTAAGCTCCCAGGCTCATCTCTTGAAAGTGCTGTGCAGGTTTCCTTCAAGGATGAGGATCGATAGGTCAGAGAGAGAGTAATCGCTTTCAGCGTGGTAGCTATGTTAGTCTGTATCAGCAAAAAAGAACAAGAAGTCTCTAAGGTGCCACAAGTACTAACAAATTTATTTGAGCATAAGCTTTCATGGGCTAAAACCCATTTCATGGGATGCATGCAGTGGAAAATACAGTAGGAAGATATATACACAACATGAAAAAATAGGTATTGCCATACTAACTATAACGAGAGTAATCAGGTAAGGTGACCCATTATCAGCAGGAGGAAAAAAACATTTTTAATGATAATCAGGCTGGCTCATTTCCAACAGTTGACAGGAAGGTGAGAGTAACAGTAGGGGGGAAATTAGCATGGGGAAATAGGCTTAAATAAAGACTGGGAGTGGATGGGTCATTACACAAAGTAAAACCTAATTTAATGGTGTCAACTTTGCAAACCAGTTCCAATGCTGAAGTTTCTCACTGGAGTCTTTCTGTGTTCACGCATAAGTGATATCATGGTTTTGTTTTTTATCATTTTCCTGTGTGAGTTCTTGCGAGCACAGTGATTCTCTAGTTTCCCCCTCCTTAGTGTTATTGAGGCATTTAGTACACTGGATGTGGTACCACTTTTCTGTACAGCTCCTGCTCTACTCACACCCTATCCCTAGCCCCACAAAAAGTCAAGGGGGCTCCTTGTCAACCTCCTCCTGCCACTGGCTAAGATGGCAATCCATCACTCCAGGAGAAGCAGGGTAGGGGGCGGGCTCTGTGACCGTGGAGCCTATTTCTAGTCCCATATGACCAGGAAGAGTTCCTCTGGGCACCGTCTACTGACTCTTTGGACACCTTGGAGGAGCAATGGGCACTGGCAGGAGTTTTCTGCTTGGTGTCTCCCTCTGTTTCCCTGGTTTTTAACCTTTGACCTCACCCCACTTGCTGTTTTCCCCATTGAGCATGTACTCACTTGTGAACTGGTTCTAGGGATTCTGCCCCCCTTAGTGGAGGGGAGCAGGCCTTTAATTTGGGGCTGGCCTCAAACAGTCTGTCCCACTACCCACAAAAAGAGTACATCCAATCCAATTCATCCTGTGTGCTGAAT
>NW_027426597.1:0-2327 GCF_003597395.2 Chelonoidis abingdonii
TAACATTTTTAGAAAGTCTCTTTCTATAAGTCTATAATATATAACTAAACTATTGTTGTATGTAAAGTAAATAAGGTTTTTAAAATGTTTAAGAAGCGTCATTTAAAATTAAATTAAAATGCAGAGCCCCACAGACCAGTGGCCAGGACACAATGTGAGTGCCACTGAAAATCAGCTCGCATGCCGCCTTCAGCACACGTGCCATAGGTTGCCTACCTCTGGCCTATAGTTATCCTCGGGGACCCAGCCTACCGCTTAATGCCATGGCTCATGAAGCTGTACACAGGCACCCTGGACAGTAGTAAGGAGCAGTTCAACTATAGGCTGAGCAAGTGCAGAATGGTGCTAGAATGTGCTTTTGGATGTTGGAAAGTATGCTGGTGCAGTTCACTGACTTGGTTAGATCTCAGCACAACCAATATTCCAATTATAATTACTGCTTGTTGTGTGCTCCACAATCTCTGAGAGTAAAGGGGAGACATTTATGATGGGGTGGGAGGTGAGGCAACTCGCCTGGTGGCCAATTTCACACAGCCAGACAACAGGGCGATTAGAAGAGTGCAGCAGAGTCTACTGCGCATCAGAGAAGCTTTGAAAGCCAGTTTCATGACTGGTCAGGGTACAGTGTGACAGTTGTATTTGTTTCTCTTGAAGTTACCCACCCCCTGTATATATGAAAAAAAATAAAGTCTAAACTGTTTGAAAACTGTTCTTTATTATTTGTTGCACAACACATTGAGAGAAATCCGAAGGCAGACTGGGGGAGGAGGAGGGTTGGGTTAGGGGAGTGAAGGAGGAGGGAAGGACAAGTTGAGAAACCAAATCAAAAGTTCGTATATGCCAGCTTTCTGCTGATTGGGTGATCCTCAGGTTGAGTGTGTGAGTCCCTGTAGCCTCCCCCCTCGTGTTCTTGGGCATCTGGGTGAGGAATCTATTGAACTTGGGGAGGAGGGAGGGCGGTTATAGAAGGGCTGCAGTGGCAGGCTGTGGTCTTGCCCGCATTAGATCCACCATATAGCGGAGCATGTTAGTTTGCTCCCCCATGAGCTTGACCATAGTGTCCTGCCTGCTCTCATCATGCGTGTCCCTCCCCTCTTCATGTTCCTGTAATGCTTTACAGGACTCCACAATTGTTTGCCTCCACGCATTCAGCTGGGCCCTATCAGTGTGGGAGGACTGCATGAGCCTGGCGAACGTGTCTTCCTTAGTTCGTTTTTTCCGCCTTCTAATCTGGACCAGCCTCTCGGATGGAGTAGATAGGGGCCACGTTGAAACATTTGCACCTTCAGGAGGAGAAAAAGGGAGAGTAGTATTTTAAAACATACATTTCAGAGAGCAAAAGGGATATTTTGGTATGAGTAAGCCATCACACATAGCCAGGCAACAGAATTCAGCTTGCAGGCAGCTTAGGGGCACGCGGGGTTCTGCTTCTTCTACATTCATTTCAAAGTTTTCAAACTGCTGAGACCCCTTTCCCATAGCAAGCAGTGCCTGGTGGGTTTGCCATAAAGGAGGGCCTGCAGGCCCTCTGGGATGATGACTTAACACAACACCCAACACCGCCCCTCCCCCCCTGCCCCCGCACCCATCGCGTGGCTCTGATGAGACTCTGAGCAAGGATGAACCCTTTAAACTACGTGCAAACCCTCTGCCCCTCACCGCATGGCTCCGATCAGGCTCTCACTCACCAGAAGTGCCTTCTCCAGGGTCATAGTCCAGGAGCCCGCACTGGGAGTGGGGGGAGGCTATTGGCTCCAGCGTTAAGCATAGTTCCTGGCTAGGGGGGTGAACTGATTCCCCACTTGCCGCCTGTGCGCTGTCCTCCTCCTCCTCCAATGACTCTTCCTCATTCCGTGCAACTCCCCCCTTGCAGGTGTCCACAGACAGTGGTGGGGTAGTGGTGACGTCACCCCCCATAATTACATGGAGCTCACAGTAGAAGCAGAATATGTGGGGCTGTGACCCAGAGCGCCTGTTTGCCTCTCTGAATTTTTGATACATTTGCCTGAGCTCCTTGATTTTTGTATGACAGTGCTCTGTGTCCCTGGATTAGCCTCTTTCCATCATGGCCCTGTAAGTATTTGTGTTCCTTTTTTTGGAATGTAGTCCTGTCATAACAGACTCATCTCCCCAACATGGAATGAGATCCAGTACCTCCCGTTCAGGCCATGCTGGAGCTTGTCTGTGAATCTGGGACTGCGTGATCTCTTGTGATGGTGGACTGTGCTGACGATCACCTGTGCTGATGGTGACCAAACAGGAAATGAAATTCAAAAGTTCCCAGGGCTTTTCCTGCCCACCTGGCTAGTGCATCGGAGTTGAGAGTG
>NW_027426598.1:0-1195 GCF_003597395.2 Chelonoidis abingdonii
AAAAAAAAAAAAGACTTTTTACTCTGCATAACATTGTGCATAAAATTGTGAGAAAAATTCAGTTTCATGTTAGGATGATCATGCATCAAAATTAACATTTAAACTCCTTTATTTCCCCCTTTCATTTAAATTATTGATGGTATTTTAGAAACCTGTCTGGTGTAGGCAAAAGCCCCACAGCATTTAAAATGAATATTAGCAAAGCAGCAATGCCTTGAGCATTCCTGTGGAGAACTTAATTTTGAGACTGAAAATGAGAAACTCCCATGATGTTTTGGTATGGCTCATACTGCTGTTTTAGTCATGTGGGCCTGATTCTAAGCTCACACTGGCAAAAGTCAGAAGGAGCTCTACGGATGTCAGTAGGCAAACTAGTAAAACTGAGGAGCAGAATCTGGCCCCCAGATTTGGAAAATCTATTTTATTGAGTCTATCTTGCTAATATTGATTGACCTGTATGGACTCCTCTGCTGAAACTCACTGGGAGAGCAGTTGCTGTGCCAGCCTTAAAGGCTGACATATATACTTCCCTCCTGAGCCAGTTAAAACTCTCAAATGTAGTGGAGTTTGCAAGACACTGATGTTGATGGATACAAGCAGCGTTTTCCACTGAAGCACCAAGGCAGGCACAGTCTGCAGGGAGTGAGAGAGAAGACCCCATGCAAATACTCTGTAGCCTAAAGGAAAGTGCACTGGATTGGACTCAGGAGACCATCCATTCAAGTATTGCTGTTTCTATTTCTCTCTGTTGTATACCTTCTTGTTGAGCAAAGCCTCATACTCCCTCCAGAGAAGGCAAGTATCATTCTGCTCCCATTTTAGAAATGTTGAGAGGCTGTACAAGGTCAGGCACAGGTTGGAATATAATCCTCTCTCTGATATGGCAGACTCAAATCTCATCCACACTGCCTTTCAGAATAAACATACCCAATCTGTGGGTTTAGCGCTTCTTTTAGTAACCCCTGCTTGAACTACTAGATATATCTCCTCTCCACAGCCAGGCAGAAAATCTAGCATTTCTATCCCAGCTTTCTATTTCAGTCTAGTAAATAATTGTGTACCCCACTGAAATATGCATTTTAAATCACCCTCCCATTGCCAGTCTATAGATGATCACAGTTATAGCTTGAGCTCAAATCACAAGAGATTTGAAGTTCCAGGATTTAAACCCTTTTGGTAACTCAGGTCTGTAGTC
>NW_027426599.1:0-3085 GCF_003597395.2 Chelonoidis abingdonii
ACCCACCTCTTCCCGCCCCTCCTCTTCCCTGCCTCTTTCCTCTTCCTCCCTCCCAGCACCTCCTGCATGCCGCTGAACAGCTGTTCCCTGGTGTGCAGGAGGTGCTGGGAGGGAGGGGCAGGAGTTGATCAGCGGGGCCTGCAGACACTCTGGAGAACCCTCACGGACCCCAGTTTGAGAAACCCTGGACTATTTGATCATGTGGTTTGGGTTGTGCAACACTCTGATGACCTTCCAGTTTCATAAATGACATCTTAAGGGACATGCTGGACCAATGTGTCGTCATTTTTCTGAACGACATCTTTGTTTTCTCCAAAAGTCAGGCCCTCCACAATCATCATGTGCACATTGTCTTGGAGAGACTGCACTAAACCCACGTCTATGCAAATCTCAAGAAGTGAGAGTTCAGTCAGGAGACAGTGGAATTTTTAGTATACAGTTACAAACACCAGTAACAAACTGACGAGTCAACTACATACCTCATTTGGAACTGGAAGTATGCAATCAGGCAGGAGGTCAACCAATGAAATTAATAGGCAGCAGATTTAAAATAAAAAAACGGAAGTACTACTTCACACAATGCAGAATCAACCTGTGGAACTCCTTCCCAGGGGATATTTGTGAAGGCCAAAACAATAACAGGGTTTAAAGAAGAACTAGATAAGTTCCTGGATTAGCCAGGATGGGCAGGGATGCAACACCATGCTCTGAGTGTCCTTAGCCTCAATTTGCCAGAAACTGGAAGTGGGTGACAGGGGATGGATCACTTGATGATTGCCTGTTCTGTTCATTTTCTCTGAAGTACCTGGCATTGGCCACTGTCAGAAGATAGGATACTGGGCTAGATGGACCACTGGTCTCACCCAGTATGGCCATTGATATGTTCTTATGACAAGCATCATATTGGACGAGGGGCCCCAGTTCATCTGCCAGTTCTGGCTGGAATTTCTCAGACTTCTTGGCATCAAGTCTCTTGCCTCTCCGTCTACCACCCACAGACTATGGGGAAACAGAGTGTGTCAATCAAATCTTAGAGCAGTATTTTTGCTGTCTTCTGAGTTACCATCAGGGCATTTGGCTCCCCCTGCTGTGCTATAGAATAGGTAAATCCAGGACCTTCAAGTTACAGCTGCTCAAGTCCTTGAAGATCCACCCCATCTTTCACAACTCACTTGTGGAGATCTACACCAGGAACCCATACTCAGACTGCTCCAACCCCACTATCCATATCAGTATGAGAACGGGAGGAGTACTTGATCCACCAAATCCTCCACTCTTGGTGAGTTAGGGGAAGACTTCAGTATCTGATGGACTGGGAAAGCTACAGTCCAGATGAGTAGTCTTGGGAACAAGTAGAGAACATCCATGCCCTGACCCTATTGTGGGAGTTCTCACGGGAATGCCCTGAGAAACCAGATCCCGAGGCTCCTACCAGCTGCCCTTGAATATCGTGAATTAGGCACTGCAGCCAAGCCAGTTTCCGGGCAACCTAAGAAGTGCAGCTAGCCTATAGTAGGCTGTCAGATTGGATACAGAGCCTGATTGGTGGGAAATGTCAGAAGATTGCTCTTTAGTGCAGCGGCAGTAGTTTGGTGGCTGCTCAGAGCTAAAAGCTCTTGCACCTGCTTGTTCCCAGCTTTGCTCCCATCTTGTTCCAGTCCTGCTCCTCCTTTGTTCCTCAGACCCCTGCTCCTTTGCACCCAGCCTTGCTCCTGCGTTGCTGCCCTTCAGATAACCCATCTCTAACCTTTGGCTCACACTCCTGACTTCTGACTCCAGCTCTGGCCACTGACTCCGGCTCTGATCCTGGGCTCCTATTTCTGCCTACCAACTCCAGCTCTAGCCCCTAGGTGTGACTCCTAGTCCAGTCACTAGGCATGACCACCCATGTCCTGAACTCTGCAAAACACCCTCAAAAAGCTACAAACATAGACAACATGGAAAAAGTAGCTGGCCAAGCAGGGCTCAAAATCAGTTATGCTAAAACAAATATCCTTGCAACCCAGATGTCAAGCAGTAATATCACATTAAACAGCAAAAATATCAAGGAAGTACATTGGTTCATCTACCTGGACAACACAATATTAGCTAATGGAGACCTCAAAAGGAACAGACATCAAGGAAAGGAACAGCACCCACAACATTTACTTACTTCAGCAATGTATGGAAATTAAAGATATATAGCACCAGAACAAAATTGGGAATTTTCCGTTCAAATGTAATCTTGATGCTAACATTCAGCTGTGAGAGCTGGAGATCTATTAAAATGCTTGACAGAAAACTTATTCAAAAATAAGTGCTGTGACGGGGCAAGGCCAGATGGCTATAGGAAAGTAATGAGAAACAGGTATGTTAGCCCCAGGCTAAACAAATCTCTGTTACCATGGTCACCAAATGACAGTTGCTCCAGGTTAATCAAGACACCTGAGGCCAATTAAGATCTTTCTAGAAAGCAGTGGAGACAGGTAGGTTGATTGGGACACCTGAAGCCAATCAGGGGCTGGCTAAAACTAGTTAAAAACCTCCCAGTTAGTCAGGTGGGCATGCATGTCAGGCGCTATGGGAGGAAGTTGCACTGTCGGAGAGTCTGAGCAGAACACACAATATCAGGCACAAGGAAGGAGGCCCTGAGGTAAGAGTGAAGTGGAGCTTGAGCAAGTGGGGGCTGCTGTGGGGAAGTAGCTCAGGGAATTGTACACGTCCTGTTTATAAAAGGTCAGCTACCATAGCTGATGCTATTAGGGTCCCTAGGCTGGAGCCCGGAGTAGAGGGTGGGCCTGGGCTCCCACCTTTGCTCCCCCTGATTAATCACTGAGACTGGGAGACAACAGACTATGCAAGGGAGTATAGGGAGTATAGTTTCTCCTCCCCTCCCTCACTGGCTTATGAAAATGGCTCAGTAGGCTGTGACCCTTGCATCTAGAGAGAGAAGAGTGACGTGGAGGGTCACAGTGAGCCTCTGAGGCTAGTGAAATCTGCCAGGAAATGCGGGACCCATGGAGACAAGGACAGAGATTTGTCACAATTGGTGTCAGGGATAGAATCATCGTTCACATTGTGGTGGAAGAAGGTTTTTTTTTTGTGT
>NW_027426600.1:0-2652 GCF_003597395.2 Chelonoidis abingdonii
TTTTTTTTTTTTTTTTGCTGGGACCCACTTGGAAAATATTTCAGGCTCTGAAGACTCCCCCTCCCCCCTGCATACCAGGCCACCCTTACTTCTGCGCTGCTGCTGGGGGGCGGTGCTGCCTTCGGTGCTGGGCGCTCAGCTAGCAGCTGCTTCTCTCCGATCACCCAGCTCGGAAGGGGTCGGGCGGTCAACCCCGCATGTGGCTGGCTGCCGGAAGGCCCGGCAACTTGCAGCTTCCCTCACGACCCCCAGCTTGAGAACCCCCCGGCTAGATTTTTAGGGGCATTCTTACCTTAAAAAAAAAAAACACCCAAAAAATCTGGCTGAAGTGACTTTTAAAATCAGAACCAGCCATTTCCTCCCAGGGTGCCGGTACGCTGCAATCAGCGCCCCACGCGCAGCCCAGGTCGGCTGACTCGGGCTCGCAGGGCTAAAAACTGGAGTGTGGACACTGGAGTCCTGGCTCTCAGATACTGCATGTTTGCCAAGCAACTTTTAGCCCAAATCGATTGCCCTGGGCCCTGAGACTCAGGGCTGTGAGGTTTTTAATCGCAGCCTCAACATCCCCTCTAAGGCCTGCTCTGCTTCAAAGAGGAATCCATTCAGGAAAACATCCCATTTCGATTTTTAAATGGTCAGTGATGGGGAATCCATTAGCCCCGTCTGACGGATGGGCAAACTGAGGCAAAGTGATTTGCCCAGGGTCACCAGTCTGGGAACAGAATCCGGGTCTCTAGACTAGCCCACGCTGCCTCAAGCAGGATCTTTTGCAAATCACAACCTGCTTTCAGGGGCATCTCCCTTAGGTACCTTGAAAACTCTGTCCATAAAAAAAACCCAACACATATTTAGGGAGAAGAAAACACACAGTTGGATTTTCAGAGTTTTAGCTGGCTCTCCCTGTTGCACCTCCAGCATACCAAAGCAATTCACAGACCCTAGTTAACCCCAGGCAGGGAATGTCGTTAGCCTCAGAGAGGGAAACTGAGGCAGGGCCACCCAGAGGATTCAGAGAGCCTGGGGGAAAGCAATTTCGGGGGCTCCTTCCATAAAAAAAAGTTGCAATACTATAGAATACTATATTCTCATGGGGGCCCCTGCAGGGCCCGGGGACTTGCTCCCTCCCTGGGCAGCCCTGAACTGAGGCATCGAAAGAGGCTGTGCCTGGCCTCAGGCCCAGCTGGGAGGCAGTCGGGCGAATCCCCTGAGCTCTCCCAGTCATGTGCCTTAAGTACCTTGTTCTGGCCACAAAAGCAGAACAGCAAAGCTATTTACACGTTTATGTCAACACGCATCCAGCCGAACCGGTTTTGAATCAGTTTTGGCAGCTCAGTGCTGGCCGGGAATCATTCTGAACAGCTGTGCTTGAGCTCAGGCAGAGAGAGAGACAGAATGCCCAGGACAGCCAATGCCTAGTGGTTAGCGCTATCGCACGGGAGACTTGGGTTCGAGTCCCCGATCTGCACGGTTTTCGGCTCAGGGATTCAAGAGGGGAATCTGGAGTAGGTAACGTTCTCTCTGTATTCGGCGTCCATCGCCGCTGGTATCCTGCCTCCAGCTGCAGGGTTCCACCACTCCAGAAGGACGTGGATGAACCGGAGAAGTTACAGGAGTAATTCGAAGATTGGAAAACATGTCCAAGAACGAGACACGGCAGGAGATTGATCCGTTTAGCTTGACAGAGGGACGATGAAGGGGTGACCTGACCACCATTTATAAGCACCAATGCAGAGAACAGCCACACGATAATAGTTGGCTATTGAAGCTGGACAAATTCAGTCAGAAAATAAGACGTAAATTTTTCAAAGTGAGGGTAACTCACTACTGAAACCACCAACCGCCCCCGGCCGTGTTTAAATCTCGATCGGCTGTTTCTCGATGAGAGCCGCTGCAATTTAACCTGGAGATATTTTGGGGAAGATCTCTGGCGTTTATTACAGAGGCTAGATCAGGGGTCGGCAACCTTTCAGAAGTGCTGTGTCGAGTCTTCATTTATTCACTCTGATTTAAGGTTTTGCATGCCAGTCATAAATTTTTATGTTTTTAGAAGGTCTCTTTCTATAAGTCTGTAATATAGAACTAAACTAGTGTTGTATGTAAAGTAAATAAGGTTTTTAAAGTGTTTAAGAAACTTCATTTAAAAGGAAATTAAAATGCAGAGCCCGCCCCCCAGAGCGGTGGCCAGGACATGGGTGTGAGGATATAGATATTCAGGCCTGTTTGCAAAGGCCTAGACTTTAAGAACTTAGCTAGTTATAGAGGTATAAAAAAAAAAGAATCAAAGATCACTGTCTGTGGAATGGCCTTTTCCTCCTGTGACAGGCTAAGGCCTTTAGCCAAGATGTAATTACGCAGCCATAAGCCGGGAAGTGTACGGTCACATCCTCACATGCCAAACTGGTCACATTGAAATACAGTGCTACTGGGCTATTAAGAATACAGTCCTGTCCCGATATTCCTATCACCTCCAGAGAAAGGGTAGAGCCTAGAAGATGTAAAAGGAAACTTAGTTTGATCGCATCCTGTCTGGCAAGAACTCACTGATCAATAGACACAGCTGGAAAACCCTTATGTCTGTATAGATGTAGCTGTAAAATCCTCACTTCTGTATTGTTTTGTATGTTTATTTGCATGGTCTCTGTCTGGTTCTGT
>NW_027426601.1:0-1200 GCF_003597395.2 Chelonoidis abingdonii
GGTTTCACTGTTTGTTAACCCCTTACAGGTAAAGCAAACATTAACCCTTAACTCTGAAGTAAATCCCATCTTATGTCTCACATGGTTATACCAGTAACAATGTCAGCTGTAAGTCACATTTTATTATCCTGGTGGATCTTTGCGCTCTTCGTTCAAAACTGTTGCCATCCTCACTGTTCTCAGTGTTTTCTCAGACAATTTCCTATAGCCTCATGATTAAATTATCCAATTATACCTATCTAAAGAGATCAAAATTGAGCACAATAAAGAATAGAATTTGTGGGAAGAATAAATTTAAAATAAAACTCAGTTGGTTTTTGATCAAATTACACAGTGCATCATATTAACTAGTACCTGAATTAAATGAAAGGCACAATAATTTTGCAGTGCGGTTCATTTTTCTTCTTCCCCTTTCCCATCCATATGCAACTGAATGTGCTTTATTTAATCAGAGTGAAGTTTTTTTCTTAATTAATTTAATAGGCAAAAAAGGAAAAATGGAGAATATCATTATTTACATTAACCAATTATTAGGACTTGTCTTTTTCTTTAGGTCCGAATTAGAAATACTGCAGCTATCCTAGTGAAGACTGGAGATATTCAGCAATCCCGGCATGTTACTGATTAAGGCTTTGATCTAGTGTACAAAACCTCACTGAAGTCAACAGAGCTCCCTATGTTCACATGCAACACATGGCAGGATCAGGGCCAAAAGGTCAGATTATTTAATGAGTGAAGTGAAGACAATGTTATACCAGAGGTAGTTGCACTGAAATCAAGAAAAGTGCTACTCAATTTAAGTGAGGTTATCAGGATTTGACGATAATATGTTTGGAAGATTGTAATTAGAAAAATGATTTTACAGTGCTAAAAATGTTATCTTGTGTCATTAATGATGAGATGAGTTCATCTGGGGTATTTGGTGGTGGATATTTTAACTCCTCCACAACTTAGTTGTCTAATCCTGAAATACTCCTGTGAGTGACTTCATTTGGACTACTGAAGTGATTAGGGCTCCTGGTTCAGATCCCTGAGATTGATAATTACATTAAAATATTTTTAAAATATCATACATTTGAACTGTATATGTCCTGCCAATTCTCTTTCCTGGATAAAGAATGTCAGTGTTTATTTAAGACAAATTTAATAAATGACTGTACATTAAAGCAAGATCCTGCCTGGCCTTCCCATTTTTTTTTT
>NW_027426602.1:0-1004 GCF_003597395.2 Chelonoidis abingdonii
GGGGCCCCTGGAAATGGGGTTCTGGGACCCCAGGAGTTTTGGGGCCCCTGG
The DNA here is from genome assembly GCF_003597395.2 of Chelonoidis abingdonii. Taxonomy (NCBI): domain Eukaryota; kingdom Metazoa; phylum Chordata; order Testudines; family Testudinidae; genus Chelonoidis; species Chelonoidis abingdonii. Next base: position 52 of record NW_027426602.1, read on the forward strand.
GGTTTTGGGGCCCCTGGAAATGGGGTTTGGGGGCCCCTAGGGTTTGGAGGCCCTAATTGGGGCCCCTGGCGTTTGGGGGACCCTGGAAATGGGGTTCTGGGGCCCTAGGGTTTTGTCGTCCCTGGAAATGGGGTTTAAGGGCCGCTAGGGGCCCCCTGGAAATGGGGTGTGGGTTTGGGGGCCCCTGTAAATGGGGTTTTGGGACCCCTGGGTATAAGGGGCCCTTGGAAATTGGGTTTAGGGGCCCCTGGGTTTGAGGGGTCCTGGAAATTGGGTTTTGGGGCACCTGAAAATGGGGTTCTGGGGCTCCTGGGGTTTTGTGGCCCCTGAAATGCGGTTCGGTGACCCCTAGGGGTTAGGGGCCCCTATAAATGCGGTTTTTGGGGTCCCTGGGGTTTTTGGCCCCCTGGAAATGGGGTTCTGGGGCCACTGGGGTTTTGGGGCCCCTGACGTTTTGGGGCTCCTGGTCATGGGGTTTTTGGGCCCCCTAGGGTTTTGGGGGTCCTCATTTGGGCCCCTGGGGTTTTGGGGCCCCTGGAAATGGGGCACTGGGGCCCCTGGGATTTTGGGACCCCTGTGGTTTTGGGACCCCTGGAAATGGGGTTTGGGGGCCCCTGGGGTTTGGGGGCACCTGGAAATGGGGTTCTGGGACCCCTGGGGTTTTGGGGGCCCTAATTGGGTCCCCTGGGGTTTTGGGGTCCTTGGAAATGGGGTTTTGGGGTCCCTAGGGTTTTGGGGTCCCTAATTGAGGCCCATGGGTTTTTTGGGGCCCAGGAAATGTGGGTTTGGAACCCCTGGTGTTATGGGGTCCTGGAAATGGGGTTCTGGGGCCCCTAGGGTTTCGGGGGCCCAAATTTGGGCCCCTGGCGTTTTTGGAGCCCCTGTAAAAGGGGTTCTGGAGCCCCTGCGGTTTTGGGGCCCCTGGAAATAGGGTTCTGGGGCCCCTGGGGTTT
>NW_027426603.1:0-1387 GCF_003597395.2 Chelonoidis abingdonii
TGTGCACTCTGGTGGATCAAAGTAAGTTCAATATAACGCGGTTTCATCTATAACGCGATAAGATTTTTTGGCTCCCGAGGACAGCGTTATATCGGGGTAGAGGTGTAGTTAGCCTCCAGCTTTTTGCCACTTTAGAGGGATTTTTATTGGAAAATATTTAGTGAGACAGCCAAATAACGTTTCCAGTGGTTTTTGTGGCGAACACACCTGGATGACAATAGCTCACCAATCTCTAGTGACTGGCTGCAATGATCAGGAGCACGGACTTCAGGAATCAGAAGAACTGCTCCTCTACTGCCATTTACTTACAACTCCTAATCTTCCTTTTAACAGGCTTCCAACAGAAAAATAAAGAGGGGTAAATATGAAAGCAAGGAGATATTTTTATTTATAAAAATAAATTGCATTCAGCTATTTGAGTTCTAACCTCTACTGCTTTATTAGGCAGTTGTTTGTCAGTCCACTGCTTCAGCTTGATGTCCACAGTGGTGTTAAATGTCCCTGAATTTGTAGTCTGTGCTGCTGGCAGGTAGATGTTCTCAATCACATGAGTAGATACTCTTTCCCATAACGTTTTCTGAAGAATCTCCTCCCTAAATTGAAAGGTATAACGTGATAACTTCCAGTCCCTAGAGTTCTAATCCATATTGCCAGTACTTTAACAGACTGACAGCCAGATGTCTTCTTGTACTTTGATCATTCTTAACACCAACCCTCAAACCATGAACTTCTCCCTACTTTCATTCTGCTGAATGAACAAAGATGGTGTCTGGAATTTTTACCCATAATTCATAGACTTGATGAATGATGAAACTAGCTGAGAATTCCAACCTGCAAGTCTATCTTATCATGAATATATGTCAAAGTTTACGTGTCAAATTAGCTTCTCATGTTGCTATGGAGCTAACAACCATTTCTTCTATTTATGTTGCAGCACAGATAGTTAATATACAATTAAATAAAATAAAGACTATATTAGTGAAGATTCAATCCCCAAAATAATTTTTTTAAAATATGGTTTTAAAATGTTTCAGAGAGACAAGGTGGGTGAGGTAATATCTTTTATTGGATCAAGTTCTGTTGATAAGACAGACAAACTTTTGAGAGTATTTAGAGCTCATATTCAGCTCCTCGCCCACCTTCTCTCTCTAATATCTTGGGACCAACATGACTATGATGACACTGTATTAAAATGTTTTGGAAGATTTAACATTATACCAGCTAGAGAGGGCAGAGTTGTCATTAAAATTTTCAGGAGACAGTAGTCTCATGGCCAGCTGATATGCCAACTCAGGAGAAATGACAGAGGAATTTTTCAGATGAGTCAGGTTTCATAGTAGCAGCCATGTTAGTCTGTATCCGCAAAAAGAACAGGAGTACTTGTGGC